>NC_041391.1:720036739-720037579 GCF_002162155.2 Triticum dicoccoides | reverse complement strand
ACACACACACACATATACTCTCTGATATGATAGATACTACCTAAAACGTATAAAACATAAGTGGGAGTAATTACACCCGGTAGTAGAAAAAATTTGTCCTCTATATATATAGGTACGCTAAAATGAGCCTGAGCGCAGAATGTCTTATTCTGCGCTCCGATCACCAGCCGCACCAGCAAATTGAACCAATCTGGCACACGCCTAAACCCACTCTAGAAGCAACTACAAGTCCATCACTTTGATAGTAAAAGTGAGCAATATGTAGTAAACCAATTACCATGTAGTAAATGTAAACAGCCCAATAGTAAAATAATTGCCGTGTAGTAAAGTTTAAGTAATATTACTTTGTGGTCGATGTTGTTTGGGAGCTACAAACAGATGGCTTAAACCCAATAGTAACACTATTACTAGAGGATATGCACATGCGTTTTCTTTCTAATTCAGTGGCTTAAATTAGTAGCCCAATTACTAGATGTATAGCCATCGTAAACCAGTTACCATTGAATACGCTTGCCTCTAAAATAAGAAAAAGAAAATGGTGACCAGATAACCAATCCAGTTTATTAACCTGACGGTGGCCAGATAGTAATCCAGTTGATGCTATTACTATGTTTCCCCGTGTTTCATTACTAGCACATACATACAACTACTAATTATGTTATGACAGAGAACCCGAACGGTGACGGGGCATGAACCAGTGCGCTAGTAACCAAATTAATACTATTACTATATTTTTCATAGCACTTTACTAGCAGGTGGAAGAAAATAGCGATTAAGCCAGCAGACATGTGCGACTTGGCCGAACGGTGTGTGCGCGACATGGGCGGAGCGCATTATATA
>NC_041391.1:720035937-720036648 GCF_002162155.2 Triticum dicoccoides | reverse complement strand
TATATATATATATATATATATATATATATATATATATATATATATATATATATATATATATATATATATATATATATAGGGAGAAGCTAATGCACTCCTCGCCTACTAAATGACGTACTAGGATCCAACCAGCCCAGCTAATTTTCTTTGATGCCTAAGCGTAGGTAACTTCTTTTTTTGCGAGGTAAGCATAGGTAACTTACTTGTACATCATTCTAATACGAAATTGAAGAAAAAACACAGGCCTAGTTGTTTTATTGACGGCTTTAAAATAGGTATACGATGAACATTCCATTTTTTAGTCATATATACATGATTTTTCACACGGATGTTTTTATTGAAATATACCCCTGATAATTTATATGTAAATAGCACGTTAATTTATGCACCTCATGCAGCTGGTGGGATTTGTGTCGCTTTTTAGCATATACTTATAGTTTGATTTCAGTCTTTTTTGTATGTTCTAGTTTGAGACACCCTGAGAACTTATGTACCTCGGTCTTGATAATTTTGGCGGCACCAAGGGGGGGGGAGGCTGATGAAGTATCCCCCGGTAACTATTGTGTGAATAGCATGATAACTCACACACCGCAGATCTGATAACTTATGTGCCTCGGTTCTGATAACTTTGATGAGGGGGGAGGGTGATGAAATATACACACGGTAACTGTAATGTTAGTGGCACTGTAACTCACACGCCGCATATCTGAT
>NC_041391.1:720030221-720035354 GCF_002162155.2 Triticum dicoccoides | reverse complement strand
AGACCTGATAACTTATGTGCCTTGGTCCTGATAACTTTGGCGAGGGGGGGGGTGATGAACTATACCCTCGATAACTTTTGCGTGCATGGCATGGTAGCTCGCACACTGCAAACCCGGTAATATACACAATGTAAACTTGATAACTCACATACAAAACGTCGTTGTAACTTTGAACCGGGGGAGGTGGGAGGAAGTTGTTTGAAACATATCCTCGATAACTTATTTGTAAAAGTGTGGTAATATATGGACCGCATACGTGCTAACTCACGCACAAACACCGCAGTAACTTTTGTCCCGAAAAAACAAGTTGAAAATGTACTATGGTAACTCACTTTTTAAAAGCATGATACTATACATACATCCGAGCTGGTAACTTATGTAGCCCAAAACTGGTAACTATTTGCATAAAAAAAGTTGTCAGAATGTATCAACATGTGATCTAGTTTCATAGGTCTCGTCGTGACAAACTTTTACGTGGAAATGATTTTTTGATCAGACCAACAGTTTGCGGTATAAAATATTTTGAAGTTTCGAAATAGAGATCTAAGATGACATCAATTTTCCCCTTATTTGCATGCAGGCATGTGCATGTGAAGAGAAGGTTGGAGGAAATATTTTTTATGCCCCGGTAATTCTCGTGTAAACAACGTGATAACCTGTGCACGACTGACATGATAACTTGCATAGCAGAGTCGTGGTAACTTTTTACTTGGAAAAAAATTGTCGGAACATATCAACATGGGATCTAGTTTCGAAGGTCTCGCCGCGACAAATTTTTTATGTGAAAACAATTTTTCAATTGGAGCAACAATTTGAGCTACAAAACATTTTAAATTTTAAATTTTGTTGGAATCTTTACTGACATTAGTAATTTTGTCTCACATGCATGCATGCATACTTAATTGATAAATGAGGGCTAATTAGAGGGGAGTGCTAAAAAATTATGCGGCTACATGCGCATGCTTAATTGAATCAAATAAAAATGTGTGCGGATCTGTTGCTTAAATTCAGTACGTTAGGAAGTTAGCACAGTCCGTATGTATAAATCATGTGCGGTAGCTTGTTAATCATCATGACTCTATTTCTATTTCTACAGAAGGCACCATGCCGACATCGCAGCAATCATGCACAAGAAGAGATTATGCATGCTCTGAATATTAATTGTGAACTTATTGTCACAAAATATGTATTTATTTACTCTTGTAAAAAGCAGATCTGATCAATTTCTGTAGGTGGGTCTCAACTCGGATCAAGACATTCGTATTTGCCGATGAAGAGTACTACCTTGGAGGGGTAGGGATTGTAGGGGAAGAACCAACCTTTTGTAGGTAGCAAAACGTACATCTCACTCAGTAACTAAATTATCTTTATTGTAAAGGTTCACCGAAAGTACAAAGCATATCAAACATAATAAACATTGCATCATACCGGGGCTCAACCTCAATCGCCTATTACCTCTGCTCAGTTCCTCCTCGAGCTCTCCAGGGTAGGGTAGGGCAGGGTGTGGAAGCATAGTGAGGAAGCAGCCTCAATTTATAGCTGGAAAGCTCTTCTCCGACACGTGCGACAATTAGTGCAAAAGGTTAGGGACAGAATTGTGTGACAATTAGTGAATTATAGAACAATTCATAGTGTGAGCAATTTGGATTGAATATTGACAAATATTATATCAATAAATAGATGTACATTCACTGATCATATAAGGTGACAATTAGTGCAAAAGGCTAGGGACAGAATTCTTCTTATTTGACAAAACAAGAATCACGCTATGTTTATAATCAGTCCACATATGCTAAGAAATACAACCCATTGCATGCAAGAATTCAGTAACTTTCTTTTTTAACTTGGGGTTTCAGTGCCCCTTTTTTGTGTGTATGCATCATCAAGATCTAAAACAAAACAAAAATATCGAAAGAGAGATATATAGCCCGGTTAGGTTAGGTTACTTGCAGATGGCAGGGCACATCAAGTTAAAAATCAATCAGATAACCGTGTTCCTTGTTAACCTGAGACATGCAACTAAGGATATATATATATATATATATATATATGCACAATGTTATCAGAATGTACAGAATAAAATTATGGCGGTAAAGCAGCACGACATTGAATCTGGACTAACCTGACCCGACTGATCTTTAGTCGCCAAGTGAGTGAGTACTAGCCAGAGGCAGAGTGAGTGCCTCCTTTCCACAGATTACTTACATGCATGCATGCTACAGTGTCATTTAACAACTGCTGCTATATACAAGTCATCTGAATGGTACCGCGTTGTTAGATCATCGATCATACGGACCGGACCATACACATCCGAATGCGCGCTTGCGCTTGAGCTACAGCTATGATTCCGGCCTGCGAATCAGCTGGTACACGGCCCAACCCTCTCTTTCACTTGGAAGAGGCACACATCCCCTATCCTCAGCTTATTGTCCCTAACAAATTCCGTCCACCCTTTGGAAATGTAACACATGTTGCGGGATCTGTTGAACATGTTGCTGGGGAGCTTCTTGGAAAGATCTCGGCAAAATTTCTGCTCATAAATTCAGGTGAATGCATGATGATTATAAATTAATCAAAGGAGATCATTCCAACATGATGAGTACGTGTGAAAAGTTGAAAACTCACGAGAGATAGTTTACTCTTGCTTCTGCTGCCGTCATTGTCATTGCACGTTCTGGTCATCTCTCTTTCACATAGATAGGAAATTCAGATCCGATTGATTGGACCTTCTCCTTAACTTTCTTCTCCATTTCCCTAGCTAGATAGAGCTGCCCCCTTGCTTAGAATATAGGGACGCTGCGAAGAAGCACTGGTAGTACTCCCTCCGTCCGGAAATACTTGTCATCAAAATGAATAAAAGGGGATGTATCTAGACACATTTTAGTTCTAGATACACCCCTTTTTATCCATTTTGATGACAAGTATTTTCGGACGGAGGGAGTAGATCTCTACAGAGATTCATATGGAACAAATCAACAACAGGATGAATGCCATCTGGCGAGCTTGGCCTTGTCGCGCGAGCACAGCAAGGGACTCACCTCGAGGTGGTCCATCCGGAGCTTGGCGGCCTGGAGATCCTCCTCGAGCTTGCTGCGGTCCTGGGCGGGGAGGCCGAGGGCGCCCTCGATCGAGCCCCGCAGGTACTCAATGGATGCCGGGAGCGCGAGCCCTGAAAGAAACACACAGCACAAGTCCAGTAGTTAGTTACACAGGCCACATCAAGGGGAGAGGAGAACAACCACAAGTGCATGTAGGTTTAAGCTAATAGTACAAAACGTGCATTCTGTACAGGAAGCAGTAATTCAGCTCTTACTGCTAGTGCACGAACTTGCTTTCAATTGCTTCTTGCGTCTAGTATCATCTAAGAAAGTACACTAGTTCTTTTGTTTATGGCTTATAAGTGGCTAACTAATCATGAATATTTTGTGTAGTTTTTCAGATCATCATGTCAGCAAGTGCGACTTCATCAGCAGCACAGGTAGCAGTGTCAGCCAAAAATAAGTCGAGAAAGGATTCAGCTTGGGAGTATGCATTTTTGCCAAGTGAGAAGCACCCGAACAATGTTGGATGTAATTTCTGCAAAAGTATCTACAGTGGAGGAAGATTTACCAGGATGAAGCAACATTTTGCTGGATTGAGAGGCCATGTTGCTCCATGCACACAAGTTCCTCAAGATGTTAGGGATAAGATGGAGGCAATCCTTGAGGCAGCAGAACAAAAGAAACTAGATAAAGAAGAAGAGTTGAACAAACTTAGGAGTCAGGTTCATATTGCTGAGGAGGACGACGGTGAGGAAGATCAATCAACCACTTTAGTGCGAAAGAGGCCTTTGAATAAAGGACCACTTGACGGTTATCGTGAGAAACCAGAAGTGGCTCGTGGAAAAAGGAAAGAAATCTGGAACTAGCACTCAAACCACACTAAATGAAACATACGATTGAAAGAGAAACAGAGAGATCATGAATACATTGCAGATTGGTTTTACCAAGCTGGAATTCCATTAAATGCCGTTCGCCTTGATTCATTTGATCTAATGTTAGAAGCTATTGCACAATATGGCCCACGATTAAAGAAGCCTTCTCCTTATCAGCTTGGCACTCCTTTGGTTGGAGAAGAGAGTCAGATCACTAGATGAATATGCAAATGCGCACAAGGAGGCATGGGCGTTGACTGGATGCTCTCTTTTGACAGATGCTTGGAGAGACAGATGGGCAGGGAAGAAGCCTAATGAACTTGGTAGCTCATTCTGCTAGAGGTGTGTGGTTTCTCCGAGCTATAGAAGCTTCCACACATGTTCATGATGCTGATTACATCTACTCCTTGGTACACTCATGCATAGATGAAATTGGTCCAGAGAAGGTTTTACAAGTAGTGAGCGATAATGCTTCAAATAACATGGCTGCAGCAAAGTTACTAAAACAGAAATACCCTCAGATATTTTGGACTCCTTGTGCAGCACATACCATTGATCTAGTGCTTGAGGACATTGGTAAGAAGCCTGCTATCAGTAATAATACAATTAAGAAAGCGAAGTCTCCTGATTACATGTTACATTTATGCCCACACTAGAGTGTTGTCTATGATGCCTTCTTTTACTGGTGATGGTGATTTAGTTGGAGCTGGAAGGAACTAGTCGTTTGGCCACTTGCTACCTGAATTTGAAAAAGTCTATATGACAAAAGAAAAGAAGTGAAAGAAATGCTGGAATCATCAAAGTGGAGCGACTCTAGGTTTGCTAAGAAAAAAGCAGCAAAAGTTATTGCTAGGTTGATCATGGGCAATGATTTTTGGTCATCAATTTTGCGACTTATAAACTATTTTGAGCCACTAGCATTTGTACTTAGAAGGGTGGATGGAGATGTTCCTGCTATGGGTTACATTTATGGTGATCTTGAAAATGCAAAGAAGGAAATTGCTGTCCGTTTTGATGGAAATGAAAAGAAGTATGGACTCTTTTATTTGGGATATCATAGATGAAATTGATGTCCGTTGCATAAGAACAAGGCAGAGTACCTCTAGCTTGAGGCCGGGATGCTGCTGCTGCGTGTGGGTGAGGACGGTAGGCACCTGGATCTGGATGGCGTCGGGGTAGGGCCTGCTCCATGGCCGAAACCCTAGCTCGGCGGCGGCGGC
>NC_041391.1:719964097-720029794 GCF_002162155.2 Triticum dicoccoides | reverse complement strand
AACAACGAACCTTCGATATGGGTTTGGCCCAGGATCGTCCCTACTGGGCCATCCACTTGGCGTCCCGCCGGCCAGTGAACGAATTCAAAATTCCTTCTCCTCATTTCTTTCTCTTTTTTCTGTTTTTCTGTTCTCATTGTTTGCATTTTTTTCTGTACTTTTCTTTGAAATTAAAATATTCTACATGTATATTACAAAAAACACATTAAAAAAATGTTGAACCAGAATTTGAAAATTTTTTTGAATAAGTATCAAAAAATGTGAACGAGTATTTGAAAAATATTGAACAAGTACTAAAAAGTGTTGAACAAGTATTTGAAAAAAATGTTGAATGAGTATTAAAAACATGTTGACCGAGTATTTGAAAAATATTGAACACCTATTTGAGAAATGTTGAACAAGTATTTAAAAAATGTTGAATAAAGTATTAAAAAATGTTGACCCAGTATTTGAAGAAATGTTGATCATGTATATAAGAATTGTAAACAATTATTTGAAAAATGCTGAACAAGTATTTAAAAATATTAAACAATTATAAAAGAATGTAGAATGAAAAACAAAAATAAACAAAGAAAAACCAAAATAAATGAAAAAATTGGAGAAGAAAAAAGAAAAGAAAAGAAAAAACAAAGAAAACCGGCTCCGATCGCCTCTAGTAGGTCGGGATCCTACTTAACTAGTAACTGGAAGCGATCGCAGTGGTTACAGCATCTCCAGCCGCGCCCCCAGAACGGCCTTCCTAGGCGATTTTTTGCGCCGACGCCGAAAAAACGGCCCAGTCGCGCCCAGGAGCCCGTTTTTCGCCGGCTTGGGCCGAAATCAGCGCCGGCGGACCCAGGTCGAACCCGACACGCCGGGGGGCGCCCGGTGGCGCCGGGGCGAGTGTTTTGGCGCAAAACAGCCGTGTTCCCGCCGAGTCACCGAGACAGGCGCTTCGTCGAGCTCGTCGTCTCGGTTCCCGTGGGAATCAATGCGAAGGCTGCCGCGCTGCCGCGCCGATCGCCCTCCATTGATGCCTCACGGGCGACGCGGTGGCCGAAACCCTAGCTCGGCGTCGGCGGCGGCCTCCGGAATCGCCGGCGTGGGCGGCGGCGGAGGGGGGGAAGCGGGCTGAGTGGCGCAAGAACGAACCTTCTGGGAACCCTTTGATATGGGTTTGGCCCAGGATCGTCCCGACTGGGCCCATCCACTTGGCATCCCGCCGGCCAGTGAACGAATTCAAAATTCTGGCGCACGCTTCCTTCTCATCATTTCTTTCTCTTTTTTCCCCCTCTTTTTTCTGTTTTTCTGTTCTCATTGTTTCCGTGTTTTTTGTACTTTTCTTTGAAATTAAAATATTCTACATATATATTACAAAAAACAAATTAAAAAATGTTGAACGAGAATTTGAAAAATGTTGAATAAGTATTAAAAAATGTGAACGAGTATTTGAAAAATATTGAACAAGTACTAAAAAGTGTTGAACAAGTATTTGAAAAAAATGTTGAATGAGTATTAAAAAAATGTTGACCGAGTTTTTGAAAAATATTGAACACCTATTTGAAAAACGTTGAACAAGTACTAAAAAAATGTTGAATAAAGTATTAAAAAAATGTTGACCCAGTATTTGAAGGAATGTTGATCATGTATATATAAGAATTGTAAACAATTATTTGAAAAATGCTGAACAAGTATTTAAAAATATTAAACAATTATAAAAGAATGTAGAATGAAAAACAAAAAGAAACAAATAAAAACCAAAATAAATAAAAAACTGGAGAAGAAAAAAGAAAACAAAACAAAAAACAAAGAAAACCGGCTCCGATCGCCTCTAGTAGGTCGCGATCCTACTACTAACTAGTAACTGGAAGAGATCGCAGTGGTTACAGCATCACCAGCCGCGCCCCCAGAACGGCCTCCCCATGCGATTTTTTTGCGCCGGCGCCGAAAAAATGGCCCAGTCGCGCCCCAGGAGCCCGTTTTTCGCCGGCTTGGGCCGAAATCAGCGCCAGCGGACCCGGGTCAAACCCGACGCGCCAGGGGCGCCCGGGGGCACCGGGGCTAGTGTTTTGGCGCGAAACAGCCGCGTTCCCGCCTAGTCCGCGAGACAGGCGCTTCGTCGACCTCGTCGTCTCGGTTCCCGTGGGAATCAATGTGAAGGTTGCCGTGCCGATCGCCCTCCATTGATGCCTCACGGGCGGCGCAGTGAAGACGCCGTCGATGTGCGTCCCGCCCGCATGCGCCACGCGTCCGCCCGCATGCCGCCCCCCGGCCACCCCGCTTCGCCTATAAAAAGGCGCCCCTTCCCACCGGTGAGCGCCACAGCCTCCCCCTCTACCTCCAGTGAAAGCCTTTTCCCCGCCGGCGAGCTCTCCCACCACTCTCCTACCCACCGACGAGCGAAAGCATGGCGGAGAGATACCCAGGCGACGGCGCAGCGGCGAACGGCTTCGGCCACCGACACCTCCAGGAGCCGGAGGGGCACCTTCTGTACGAGGCCGAGTACCCGGCGCCCCCCGACATGCGCGTGCCTGGCTCGTGGAGACTGAGCGCCGACGGTGTCCCGGTGCCGCCGGTACCCGAAGGGGCGGCACGGTGGGCAGAGATCGCCCGCATCCGCTCCTTGTTGATGGAGGAGCAGCGGAATCAGCCGAGGTACGCGCCTGACAGCGACACGCTGTGGACGATGTACTTCAAGCGCCGCCACGAGGAGCAGATCGCCTCCGTCAACGGCATCATCCCCCGTGGCTGCCACAACTCCGAAGGACGGCGCGAGTGGTGGGGCATCCCCGGCCGCACACACGATGCCGTCCTCGACCACATTGAGACCGGCAATGTGTCGCGGCTGGAGTACCCGACGTGGCCCTCCATCTCTCGTCGGCGCGGCAGTTCCTGGATGCCGCGGCGAATGGAGCCAGGGTCGTCCTCGTCGTTGGGCTCCGGCTCGCCGGCCCTCCGCCGTCAAGCCCGAGCTTGAGGAGACGCCGCTCGGGCGCCGTGCTCGCAGCGGCGCCCTCGTCATCAACGAGCCCTCGCCCGCGACTGCATCGACGAGGCGCTCCCTCCGCCTGGTCCGGCCGACGCCCGAGCCGGACATGCTCCCCGTGAAGCCGGTGTTGGAAATATGCCCTATAGGCAATAATAAAATGGTTATTATTATATTTCCTTATTCATGATAATTGTCTATTGTTCATGCTATAATTGTATTAACCGGATACCGTAATACATGTGTGAATACGTAGACCACAACATGTCCCTAGTGAGCCTCTAGTTGACTAGCTCGTTGATCAATAGATGGTTATGGTTTCCTGACCATGGACATTGGATGTCATTGATAACGGGATCACATCATTAGGAGAATGATGTGATGGACAGGACCCAATCCTAAGCATAGCACAAGATCGGGTAGTTCATCTGCTAAAGCTTTTCTAATGTCAAGTATCATTTCCTTAGACCATGAGATTGTGTAACTCCCGGATACCGTAGGAATGCTTTGGGTGGGCCAAACGTCACAACGTAACTAGGTGGCTATAAAGGCACACTACGGGTACCTCCGAAAGTGTCTGTTGGGTTGGCACGAATCGAGACTGGGATTTGTCACTCCGTGTGACGGAGAGGTATCTCTGGGCCCACTCGGTAGGACATCATCATAATGAGCTCAATATGACCAAAGAGTTGACCACGGGATGATGTGCTACGGAACGAGTAAAAGTGACTTGCCGGTAATGAGATTGAACGAGGTATTGGGATACCGACGATCGAATCTCAGGCAAGTAACGTACCGATTGACAAAGGGAATTGTATACATGATTGATTGAATCCCCGACATCATGGTTCATCCGATGAGATCATCGTGGAACATGTGGGAGCCAACATTGGTATCCAGATCCCACTGTTGGTTATTGGCCAGAGAGCTGTCTCGGTCATGTCTGCATGATTCCCGAACCCGTAGGGTCTACACACTTAAGATTCAGTGACGCTAGAGTTGTTATGGGAATTAGTGTGCAGTTACCGAATGTTGTTCGGAGTCCCGGGCGAGATCCCGGACATCACGAGGAGTTCCAAAATGGTCCGGAGGTAAAGATTTATATATGGGAAATCCTATTTTGGCCACCGGAAAATGTTCGGGATTTTCGGTTTTATACCAGGAAGGTTCTAGAAGGTTCCGGAGTGGGGCCCACCTGCATGGGGGAACCCACATGAACGTGGGTAGTGGGGGCAAGGCCCCACACCCCAGGTCAAGGCGCACCAAGATCCCCCCTTAGAAGGAATAAGATCATATCCTGAACGGATAAGATCAAGATCCCTAAAAAAGGGGGATAACAATTGGTGGGGAAGGGAAATGATGGGATTTCTTTCCCCCACCTTTGCCAACGCCCCAATGGACTTGGAGGGAAAGAAACCAGCCCCCTCCACCCCTATATATAGTGGGGAGGCGCATGGGAGCTGCACCCCTTCCCCTGGCGCAGCCCTCTCCCTCCCCAACACCTCCTCCGTAGTAGTAGTGCTTGGCGAAGCCCTGCCGGAGAACTGCAAGCTCCACCACCACGCCGTCGTGTTGCCGGATCTCTCCCTCAACTTATCCTCTCCGCTTGCTGGATAAAGAAGGAGGAGACGTCCCCGGACTGTACGCGTGTTGAACACGGAGGTGTCGTTGTTCGGTGCTTAGATCGGAATCAACCGCGATCTGAATCGCTACGAGTACGACTCCTTCATCCGCGTGCTTGTAACGCTTCCGCATCGCGATCTTCAAGGGTATGAAGATGCACTCCCATCTCTCTCGTTGCTAGTCTCTCCATAGATTGATCTTGGTGATGCGTAGAAGTTTTTTAATTTCTGCAACGAACCCCAACAGTGGTATCATGAGCTAGGTCTATGTGTAGATTCTATGCACGAGTAGAACACAAAGTAGTTGTGGGCGATGATTTGTTCAATTTTCTTACCATTACTAGTATTATCTTGATTCGGTGGCATCATGGAATGAAGCGGCCCGGACCGACCTTACACGTACGCTTACGTGAGACAGGTTCCACCGACTGACATGCACTAGTTACATAAGGTGGCTAGCGGGTGCCAGTCTCTCCCACTTTAGTCGGATCGGATTCAATGAAAAGGGTCCTTATGAAGGGTAAATATAAATTGGCATATCATGTTGTGGTTTTGGCGTAGGTAAGCAACATTCTTGCTAGAAACCTATAGCAGCCACGTAAAAACTTGCAACAACAATTAGAGGACGTCTAACTTGTTCTTGCAGCATATGTCGTGTGATGTGATATGGCCAAAAGGATGTGATGAATGATATATGTGATGTATGAGATTGATCATGTTCTTGTAATAGGAATCACGACTTGCATGTCGATGAGTATGACAACCGGCAGGAGCCATAGGAGTTGTCTTAATTTGTTATATAACATGCGTGTCAATGAAAATGCCATGTAATTACTTTACTTTATTGCTAACTGTTAGCCATAGTAGTAGAAGTAATAGTTGGCGAGACAACTTCATGAAGACACAATGATGGAGATCATGATGATGCAGATCATGGTGTCATGCCGGTGACGATGATGATCATGGCGCCCCGAAGATGGAGATCAAAAGGAGCAAAATGATATTGGCCATACCATGTCACTATTTGATTGCATGTGATGTTTATCATGTTTTTACATCTTATATGCTTAGAACGACGATAGCATAAATAAGATGATCCCTCATAAAATTTCAAGAAAGTGTTCCCCCTAACTGTGCACTATTGTGAAAGTTCGTTGTTTCGAAGCACCACGTGATGATCGGGTGTGATAGATTCTAACGTTCGCATACAACGGGTGTAAGCCAGATTTACACATGCAAAACACTTAGGTTGACTTGACGAGCCTAGCATGTACAGACATGGCCTCGGAACACAAGAGACAGAAAGGTCGAACATGAGTCGTATAGTGGATACGATCAACATGAAGATGTTCACCGATGATGACTAGTCCGTCTCACGTGATTATCGGACACGGCCTAGTTGACTCAGATCATGTATCACTTAGATGACTAGAGGGATGTCTATTTGAGTGGGAGTTCATTAAATAATTTGATTAGATGAACTTAATTATCATGAACATAGTCAAAAGGTCTTTGCAAATTATGTCGTAGCTCACGCTTTGGTTCTACTGTTTTAGATATGTTCCTAGAGAAAATTTAGTTGAGACTTGACAGTAGCAATTATGCGGACTGGGTCCGTAAACTAAGGATTGTCCTCATTGCTGCGCAGAAAGATTATATCCTTAATGCACCACTTAGTGTGCTGAACCTCGAGCATCGGTTATGGATGTTGCGAACATCTGACATACACGTTTTGATGACTACATGATAGTTCAGTGTGTAATGCTAAATGGTTTAGAATTGAGGCACCAAAGACGTTTTTGAAACATCGCAGAACATATGAGATGTTCCAAGGACTGAAATTGGGATTTCGGGCTAGTGCCCATGTCAAGAGGTATGGGACCTCTAACAAGTTTCTTAAGCCTGCAAACTAAGGAGAAAAGCTCAATCGTTGAGCATGTGCTCAGATTGTATGAGTACTACAATCGCTTGAATCGAGTGGGAGTTAATCTTCCAGATGAGATAGTGATGGTTCTCCAAAGTCACTTCCACCAAGCTACTAGAGCTTCGTGATGAACTATAACATATCAGGGATAGATATGATGATCCTTGAGCTATTCGCGACACCACAAACATAGAAATCAAATAGGAGCATCAATTGTTGATGGTTAGAAAAACCACTAGTTTCAAGAAGGGCAAGGGCAAGAAAGGGATACTTCATGAAACGACAAAACAGTTGCTGCTCTAGTGAAGAAACCCAAGGTTGAACCCAAACCCGAGACTAAGTGCTTCTGAAATGAGGGGAACAGTCAATGAAGCAGAACTACCCTAGATACTTGGTAGATGAGAAGGCTGGCAAGGCCGATAGAAGTATATTGGATATACATTATAATGTGTACTTTACTAGTACTCCTAGTAGCACCAGGGTATTAAATACCAGTTCGGTTGCTAAGTGATAGTAACTCGAAATAAAAAGCTACGGAATAAACGGAGACTAGCTGAAGGTGAGATGACGATATGTGTTGGAAGTGTTTCCAAGGCTGATGTGATCAAGCATCGCATGCTCCCTCTACCATCGAGATTGGTGTTAAACCTAAATAATTGTTATTTGGTGTTTGCGTTGAGCATAGACATGATTGGATTATGTCTATCGCAATACGGTTATTCATTTAAGGAGAATAATGGTTACACTGTTTATTTGAATAATACCTTCAATGGTCTTGCACCTAAAATGAATGGTTTATTGAATCTCGATCGTAGTGATACACATGTTCATGCCAAAAGATATAAGATAGTAATGATAGTACCACATACTTGTGGCACTGCCATGTAAGTCATATTGCTATAAAAGGCATGAAGAAGCTCCATGTTGATGGATCTTTGGACTCACTTGTTTTTTGAAAAGTTTGAGACATGCAAACCATGTCTATTGGTTTATACACATGAAGAAACTCCATGAAGATGGATCGTTTGGACTCACTTGATTTTGAATCACTTGAGACATGCAAATCATACCACATGGGCAAGATGACTAAAAGGCCTAGTTTTCAGTGAGATGAAACAACAAAGCAACTTGTTGGAAGTAATACATTTGATGTGTGCAATCCAATGAGTGTTGAGGCATGCAGTGAATATCGTTATGCTCTTACTTCACAGATGATTTGACTAGATTCTAAGTATATTTACTTGATGATACACAAGTCTGAATTAGTGAAAGGTTCAAGTAATTTCAGAGTGAAGTTGAAGATCGCCGTGACAAGAGGATAAAATGTCTATGATATGATCATAAAGATGAATATCTGAGTTACGTGTTTGGTACACAACTAAGACATTGTGGAAATTGTTTCACAACCAATGCCGTCCTGGAACATCATAGTGTGATGGTGTGTCCGAACATCATAGTTGCACCCTATTGGATGTGGTGCAAACCATGATGTCTCTTATCGAATTACCACTATCATTTATGGGTTAGTGATGACCCACAAGTGTAGGGGATCTATCGTAGTCCTTTCGATAAGTAAGAGTGTCGAACCCAACGAGGAGCAGAAGGAAATGATAAGCGGTTTTCAGTAAGGTTTTCTCTGCAAGCACTGAAATTGTAGGTACCAGATAGTTTTGTGATAAGATAAATAGTAACAAGCAACAAGTAAATAAAGTAAATAAAGTGCAGCAAGGTGGCCCAATCCTTTATGTAGCAAAGGATAAGCCTGGACAAATTCTAATAATGAGAAAGGAGCTCCCGAGGATACATTGGGAATTATCGTCAAGCTAGTTTTCATCACGCTCAAATGATTTGCGTTCGATACTTTGATAATTTGATATGTGGGTGGACCGGTACTTGGGTACTGCCCTAACTTGGACAAGCATCCCACTTATGATTAACCCCTATTGCAAGCATCCGCAACTACAAAAAGAAGTATTAAGGTAAACCTAACCACAACATTAGACATATGGATCCATATCAACCCCTAACGAAGCAACACATAAACTAGGGTTTAAGCTTCTGTCACTCTAGCAACCCATCATCTACTTATTACTTCCCCATGCCTTCCTCTAGGCCCAAATAATGGTGAAGTGTCATGTAGTCTACGTTCACATAACACCACTAGAGGAAAAGACAACATACATCTCATCAAAATATCGAACGAATACCAAATTCACATGACTACTAATAGCAAGACTTCTCCCATGTCCTCGGGAACAAACATAACTACTCACAAAGCATATTCATGTTCATAATCAGAGGGGTAATAATATGCATAAAGGTTCTGAACATATGATCTTCCACCAAGTAAACCAATTAGTATCAACTACACGGAGTAATCAACACTAGTAGCAACCCACACGTACCAATTTGTGGTTTTGATACAAGATTGGATACAAGAGATGAACTAGAGTTTGAGAGGAGATGGTGCTGGTGAAGATGTTGATGGAGATTGACCCCCTCCCGATGAGAGGATCGTTGGTGATGATGTTGGTGATGATTTCCCCCTCCCGGAGGGAAGTGTCCCCGGCAGAAAAGCTCCGCCAGAGCCCTAGATTGATTCCGCCAAGGTTCCGCCTCGTGGCGACGGAGTTTCGTCCCGTAAGCTTGTCCACAATTTTTTCCAGGGTAAAAGTGATGATATAGCAGAAGATGGACGCCGGAGGCCCACCAGGGGGCCCAGGAGATAGGGGCATGCCCTATAGGGGGGGGGCGTCCCCCTGTCTCCTGGACAGGGTGTGGGCCCCCTGGCCTATTTCTTTCGCTCAGAAATTCTTAATAATTCCAAAAGGTTGTTTCTTGGAGTTTCAGGCCTTTTAGAGTTGTGCAGAATAGCTTTCCAACGTTTGCTCCTTTTCCAGCCAGAATTCCAGCTGCCGGCATCCCCCCTCTGCATGATAAACCTTGTAAAATAAGAGAGAATAGCCATAAGTATTGAGATATAATGTGTAACAACAGCCCATAATGCAATAAATATTGATATAAAAGCATGATGCAAAATGGACGTATCAACTCCCCCAAGCTTAGACCTCGCTTGTCCTCAAGCGGATGCCAAAATCGAAAAATATGTCCGCATGTTTAGAGATAAAGGTGCTTATAAAAATATAATACGGACATGAGGGCATCATGATCATTCTGATAACAGCGACATATATAGATTTTGTCATATGATTTCCTATGCTCAAGTAACAAGCAATTCACAATGTCAAGTATGGTTCAAAAACTTCATTGGGAACTAACAAACTATAATCTTAGTCATTGAAGCAATTGCAATTTATCGTAACCTCAGAAAGAGTCAATAATAGAGCTTTTCGACAAGCTCATGTTGGAAATATGCCCTAGACGCAATAATAAATTAGTTATTACTCCCTCCGTTCCTCAATATAAGGTGTATTATTTTTACAAAAAGTCAAACTTCTCTAAGTTTGACCAAGTTTATAGGCAAAAATATCAATATCTAGAATACCAAATCATTATCACTAGATTCATCATGAACTATATTTTTACATTTTATATATTTAGTATTATAAATCTTTATATAGTTTGCTGTAAAGTTGGTCAAACATAGACAACAGTTGACTTTTTGAAAAACTAATACACCTTATATTTAGGAACGGAGGGAGTATTATTATATTTCCTTGTTCATGATAATCGTTTATTATCCATGCTATAATTGTATTAATAGGAAACTCAGATACATGTGTGGGTACATAGACAACACCATGTCCCTAGTAAGCCTCTAGTTGACTAGCTCGTTGATCAATAGATGGTTACGGTTTCCTGACCATGGACATTGGATGTCGTTGATAACGGGATCACATCGTTAGGAGAATGATGTGATGGATAAGACCCAATACTAAGCCTAGCACAAAGATCGTGTAGTTCGTATGCTAAAGCTTTTCTAATGTCAAGTATCATTTCCTTAGACCATGAGATTGTGCAACTCCCGGATACCGTAGGAATGCTTTGGGTGTACGAAACGTCACAACGTAACTGGGTGGCTATAAAGGTACACTATGGGTCTCTCCTAAAGTGTCTGTTGGGTTGGCACGAATCGAGACTGGGATTTGTCACTCCATGTGACGGAGAGGTATCTCTTGGCCCACTCGGTAGGACATCATCATAATGTGCACAATGTGACCAAGGGGTTGATCACGGGATGATGTGTTACGGTACGAGTAAAGAGACTTGCCGGTAACGAGATTGATAAAGGTATCGGGATACCGACGATCGAATCTCGGGAAAGTACTATACCGCTAGACAAAGGGAATTGAATACGGGATTGATTGAATCCTCGACATCGTGGTTCATTCGATGAGATCATCGTGGAACATGTGGGAGCCAACATGGGTATCCAGATCCCACTGTTGGTTATTTGCCGGAGAGTTGTCTCGGTCATGTCTGCATGGTTCCCGAACCCGTAGGGTCTACACACTTAAGGTTCGGTGACGCTAGGGTTGTAGAGATATTAGTATGCGGTAACCCGAAAGTTGTTCGGAGTCCTGGATGAGATCCCGGACGTCATGAGGAGTTCCGGAATGGTCCGGAGGTAAAGATTTATATATAGGAAGTCCAGTTTCGGCCACCGGGAAAGTTTCGGGGGTCATTGGTATTGTACCGGGACCATTGGAAGGGTCCGGGGGGTCCACCGGGTGGGGCCACCTATCCCGGAGGGCCCCATGGGCTGAAGGGGCGTGGGAACCAGCCCCTGGTGGGCTGGTGCGCCCCCTGGGCCTCCCAGTCGCCTAGGGTTAGAAACCCTAAGGGGTGGGGGCGCCTCCACTTGGCTTGGGGGCCAAGCCACCCCTAGGGCAGCCGCCCCCCTCCCTAGATGGGATCTACAAGGGGTCGACGCCCCCCCTAGGACCCTATATATAGTGGAGGGGAGGGAGGGCAGCCGCACCTGAGTCCCTGGCGCCTCCCTCCCTCCCGTGACACCTCTTCCTCCCCGCTTGCGCTTGGCGAAGCCCTGCCGGGATCCCACTACTTCCACCACCATGCCGTCGTGCTGCTGGATCTCCATCAACCTCTCCTCCCCTTGCTGGATCAAGAAGGAGGAGATGTCTCTCCCAACCATATGTGTGTTGAACATGGAGGTGCCGTCCGTTCGGCGCTAGGATCATCGGTGATTTGGATCACGACAAGTACGACTCCATCAACCCCGTTCACTTGAACGCTTCCGCTTAGTGATCTACAAGGGTATGTAGATGCACTCCCCTTCCCCTCGTTGCTAGGTTACTCCATAGATTGATCTTGGTGATGCGTAGAAATT
Organism: Triticum dicoccoides; assembly: GCF_002162155.2. Classification (NCBI taxonomy): domain Eukaryota; kingdom Viridiplantae; phylum Streptophyta; class Magnoliopsida; order Poales; family Poaceae; genus Triticum; species Triticum dicoccoides. Next base: position 720,017,972 of record NC_041391.1, on the reverse strand, counting down.
TTTCGAATTTCTACTACGTTCCCCAACAGTGGCATCATGAGCTAGGTCTATGCGTAGTTTCTATGCACGAGTAGAACACAAGTTGTTGTGGGTGTTGATTTTGTTCAATATGCTTACCGTTACTAGTCCAATCTTGTTTCGACGGTATTGTGGGATGAAGCGGCCCGGACCGACCTTACGTGTACACTTACGTGAGACAGGTTCCACCGACTGACATGCACTTGTTGCATAAGGTGGCTAGCGGGTGCCAGTCTCTCCCACTTTAGTCGGATCGGATTCGATGAAAAGGGTCCTTATGAAGGGTAAATAGCAATTGGCATATCTTGCTAGAAACCCATAGCAGCCACGTAAAACATGCAAACAACAATTAGAGGGCGTCTAACTTGTTTTTGCAAGGTATGCTATGTGATGTGATATGGTCAAAAAGAATGTGATGAATGATATGTGATGTATGAGCTTGATCATGTTCTTGTAATAGGAATCACAACTTGCATGTCGATGAGTATGACAACTGGCAGGAGCCATAGGAGTTGTCTTAATTTATTGTATGACCTGCGTGTCATTGAACAACGCCATGTAATTACTTTACTTTATTGCTAAACCGTTAGCCATAGTAGTAGAAGTAATAGTTGGCGAGACAACTTCATGGAGACATGATGATGGAGATCATGGTGTCATGCCGGTGACGATGATGATCATGGAGCCCCGAAGATGGAGATCAAAAGGAGCAAAATGATATTAGCCATATCATGTCACTTTTTGATTGCATGTGATGTTTATCATGTTTATGCATCTTATTTGCTTAGAACGACGGTAGTAAATAAGATGATCCCTCACTAAAATTTCCAGAAAGTGTTCCCCCTAACTGTGCACCGTTGTGAAAGTTCGTTGTTTCGAAGCACCACATGATGATCGGGTGTGATAGATTCTAACGTTCACATACAGAGGGTGTAAGCCAGATTTACACACGCGAAACACTTAGGTTGACTTGACGAGCCTAGCATGTACAGACATGGCCTCGGAACACAAGAGACCGAAAGGTCGAGCATGAGTTGTATGGTAGATATGATCAACATGAAGATGTTCACCGATGATGACTAGTCCGTCTCACGTGATGATCGGACACGGCCTAGTTGACTCGGATCATGTAATCACTTAGATGACTAGAGGGATGTCTATCTGAGTGGGAGTTCATTAGATGAACTTAATTATCATGAACATAGTCAAAAGGTGTTTGCAAATTATGTCATAGCTCGCGCTTTAGTTCTACTGTTTACATATGTTCCTAGAGAAAATATAGTTGAAAGTTGATAGTAGCAATTATGCGGACTGGGTCCGTAAACTGAGGATTGTCCTCATTGTTGCGCAGAAGGCTTATGTCCTTAATGCACCGCTCGGTGTGCTGAACCTCGAACGTCGTCTGTGGATGTTGCGAACATTTGACATACACGTTTTGGTAACTACGTGATAGTTCAGTAATATTAAACGGTTTAGAATTGAGGCACCGAAGATGATTTCGAAACATCGCGGAACATATGAGATGTTTTGAGGGCTGAAATTGGGATTTCGGGCTCGTGTCCACGTCAAGAGGTATGATACCTCTAACGAGTTTCTTAGCCTACAAACTAAGGGAGAAAAGCTCAATCGTTGAGCTTGTACACAGATTGTCTGGGTACAACAATCACTTGAATCGAGTGGGAGTTAACCTTCCAGATGAGATAGTGATGTTTCTCGAAAGTCATTGCACCAAGCTACTAGAGCTTCATGATGAACTATAACATATCAGGGATAGATATGATGGTCCTTGAAATATTCGTGATGTTTGACACCGCGAAAGTAGAAATCCAGAAGGAGCATCAATTGTTGATGGTTAGTGAAACCACTAGTTTCAAGAAGGGCAAGGGCAAGAAGGGATACTTCATGAAACGGCAAATCAGCTGCTGCTCTAGTGAGGAAACCCAAGGTTGAACCCAAACCCGAGACTCAGTGCTTCTGTAATAAAGGAAACAGCCACTGGAGCAGAATTACCCTAGATACTTGGTAGATGAGAAGGCTGGCAAGGTCGATAGAAGTATATTGGATATACATTATGTTAATGTGTACTTTACTAGTACTCCTAGTAGCGCCAGGGTATTAGATACCGGTTTGGTTACTAAGTGTTAGTAACTCGAAATAAAAGCTACGGAATAAACGGAGACTAGCTAAAGGTGAGCTGACGATATGTGTTGGAAGTGTTTCCAAGATTGATGTGATCAAGCATCGCACGCTCTCTCTACCATCGAGATTGTTGTTAAACCTAAATAATTGTTATTTGGTGTTTGCGTTGAGCATAGACATGATTGGATTATGTCTATCGCAATACGGTTATTCATTTAAGGAGAATAATGGTTACACTGTTTATTTGAATAATACCTTCAATGGTCTTGCACCTAAAATGAATGGTTTATTGAATCTCGATCGTAGTGATACACATGTTCATGCCAAAAGATATAATATAGTAATGATAGTACCACCTACTTGTGGCACTGCCATGTAAGTCATATTGGTATAAAAGGCATGAAGAAGCTCCATGTTGATGGATCTTTGGACTCACTCGTTTTTTGAAAAGTTTGAGACATGTGAACCATGTCTATTGGTATGTACGCATGAAGAAACTCCATGCAGATGGATCATTTGGACTCACTTGATTTTGAATCACTTGAGACATGCAAATCATACCACATGGGCAAGATGACTGAAAAGCCTCGTTTTCAGTAAGATGGAACAAGAAAGCAACTTGTTGCAAGTAAAACATTTTGATATGTGCAGTCCAATGAGTGTTGAGGCATACATTGGATATCGTTATGTTCTTACTTCGCAAATGATTTGAGTAGATGTTGAGTATATTTACTTGATGAAACACAAGTCTGAATTATTGAAAGGTTCAAGTAACTTCAGAGTGAAGTTGAAGATCTTTGTGACAAGAGGATAAAATGTCTATGATATGATCATAGAGATGAATATTTGAGTTACGAGTTTGGTACATAGTTGAGACATTGTGGAAATTGTTTCACAACTAACACCGCCTGGAACACCATAGTGTGATGGTGTGTCCGAACATCATAGTTGCACCCTATTGGATATGGTGCGTACCATGATGTCTCTTATCGAATTACCACTATCGTTCATGGGTTAGGCATTAGAGACAACCGCACTCACTTTAATAGGGCACCACATAATTCCGTTGAGACGACACCATTTGAACTATGGTTTGGAGAAACCTAAGTTGTCGTTTCTTAAAAGTTTGGGGCTGCGACGCTTATGTGAAAAAAAGTTTTAGGCTGATAAGCTCGAACCCAAAGCGGATAAATGCATCTTCATAGGACACCCAAAATCAATTGGGTATACCTCCAGTCTCAGTTTCGGAAGCAAAAGGGATTGTTTCTAGAATCAGGTCCCTTCTCGAGGAAAAGTTTCTCTCGAAAGAATTGAGTGGGAGGATGGTGGAGACTTGATGAGGCTATTGAACCATCACTTCAACTAGTGTGTAGAAGGGCACAGGAAGTTGTTCATGTGGCGCCTACACCAATTGAAGTAGAAGCTTATGATAGTGGTCATGAAGTTTTGGATCAAGTCACTACCGTACCTCGTAGGGTGACAAGGATGCGTACTACTTCAGAGTGGTACAATAATCCTGTCTTGAAGGTCATGTTGCTAGACAACAATGAACCTACGAGCTATGGAGAAGCAATGGTGGGCCCATATTCCGACAAATGGTTAGAAGCCATGAAATCCGAGATAGGATTAATGTATCAGAACAAAGCATGGACTTTGGTGGACTTGCGCGATGATCGGCAAGCCATTGAGATAAATGGATCTTTAAGAAGAAGACGGACGTGGACGGTAATGTCACTGTCTATGAAGCTCGACTTGTGGCGAAGAGTTTTTTCACAAGTTCAAGGAGTTGACTACGATGAGATTTTCTCATCAGTAGCGATGCTTAAGTCCGTCGGAATCATGTTAGCATTAGCTGCATTTATGAAATCTGGCAGATGGATGTCAAAACGAGTTTCCTTACCAGTTTTCGTAAGGAAAGGTTGTATGTGATACAATCAGAAAGGTTTTGTCGATCCTAAAGATGCTAAAAGGTATGCTAGCTCCAGCGATCCTTCCATGGACTGGAGTAAGCATCTCGGAGTTGGAATATACACTTTGATAAGATGATCAAAGATTTTGGGTTTATACAAAGTTTATGAGAAACCTGTATTTCCAAAGAAGTGAGTGGGAGCACTATAGAATTTCTGATGAGTATATGTTGTTGACATATTGTTGTTCAGAAATGATGTAGAGTTTCTGGAAAGCATATAGGGTTATTTGAAAAGTGTTTTTCAAGGGAAAACCTGGATTAAGCTACTTGAACATTGAGCATCAAGATCTATAAGGATAGATCAAAAACGCTTAATGGTACTTTCAAATGAGCATATACCTTGACATGATCTTGAAGGTGTTCAAGATGGATCAGTCAAAGAAGGAGTTCTTGCCTGAGATGTAAGGTACGAAGTTAAGACTTAAAGCTCGACCACGGCAGAAAAGAGAGAAAGGACGAAGGTCGTCCCCTATGCTTTAGACGTAGGCTCTACAGTATGCTATGCTGTGTACCGCACCTGATGTGTGCCTTGCTACATACCTGGCAAGAGAGTACAAAGGTGATCAAGGAGTGGATCACCAGATAGCGGTCAAAATTATCCTTAGAGGAATAAGGATATGTTTCTCGGTTATGGAGGTGATAAGGAGTTCGACGTAAAGTGTTGCGTCGATGCAAGCTTTAACACCTATCCGAATGACTCTGAGTAGCAAACCAGATACGTATAGTGGAGCGACCATTTGGAATAGCTCCAAGTGGAGCATGGAAGCAGCATTTACAACATGACCTAGAGATTTGCGAAGTACATACGGATCTGAATGTTGCAGACCCGTTGACTAAAACCTCTCTCACAAGCAAAACATGATCAAACCCCAGAACTCATTGAGTCTTAATCACATGATGATGTGAACTAGTTTATTGACATTAGTAAACTCTTTGGATGTTGGTCACATGGCGATGTGACCTGTGAGTGTTAATCACATGGCGATGTGAACTAGATTATTGACTCTAGTGCAAGTGGGAGACTGTTGGAAATATGCCCTAGAGGCAATAATAAATTAGTTATTATTATTATATTTCCTTGTTCATGATAATTGTTTATTATCCATGCTATAATTGTATTGATAGGAAACTCAGATACATGTGTGGGTACATAGACAACACCATGTCCCTAGTAAGCCTCTAGTTGACTAGCTCGTTGATCAATAGATGGTTACGATTTCCTGACCATGGACATTGGATGTCGTTGATAATGGGATCACATCATTAGGAGAATGATGTGATGGACAAGACCCAATCCTAAGCCTAGCACAAAGATCGTGTAGTTCGTATGCTAAAGCTTTTCTAATGTCAAGTATCATTTCCTTAGACCATGAGATTGTGCAACTCCCGGATACCGTAGGAATGCTTTGGGTGTATGAAATGTCACAACATAACTGGGTGGCTATAAAGGTACACTACGGGTATCTCCTAAAGTGTCTGTTGGGTTGGCATGAATCGAGACTGGGATTTGTCACTCCGTGTGACGGAGAGGTATCTCTGGGCCCACTCGGTAGGACATCATCATAATGTGCACAATGTGACCAAGGGGTTGATCATGGGATGATGTGTTACGAAACGAGTAAAGAGACTTGCCGGTAACGAGATTGAACAAGGTATCGGGATACCGACGATCGAATCTCGGGCAAGTACTATACCGCTAGACAAAGGGAATTGAATACGGGATTGATTGAATCCTCGACATCGTGGTTCATCCGATGAGATCATCGTGGAACATGTGGGAGCCAACATGGGTATCCAGATCCCGTTGTTGGTTATTGGCCGGAGAGTTGTCTCGGTCATGTCTGCATGGTTCCCGAACCCGTAGGGTCTACACACTTAAGGTTCGGTGACGCTAGGGTTGTAGAGATATTAGTATAAGGTAACCCGAAAGTTGTTCGGAGTCCTGGATGAGATCCCGGACGTCACGAGGAGTTCCGGAATGGTCCGGAGGTAAAGATTTATATATATGAAGTCCAGTTTCGGCCATCGGGAAAGTTTCGGGGGTCGTCGGTATTGTACCGGGACCACCAGAAGGGTTCGGGGGGTCCATTGGGTGGGGCCACCTATCTCGGAGGGCCCCATGGGATGAAGGGGCGTGGGAACCAGCCCCTAGTGGGCAGATGCACCCCCCCTAGGCCTCCCATGCGCCTAGGGTTAGAAACCCTAAGGGGTGGGGGCACCTCCACTTGGCTTGGGGGCCAAGCCACCCCTAGGGCAGCCGCCCCCCTCCCTAGATGGGATCTACAAGGGGCCGGCGCCCCCCTAGGCCCCTATATATAGTGGAGGGGAGGGAGGGCAGCCTCACCTGAGTCCCTGGCGTCTCCCTCCCTCCCGTGACACCTCCTCCTCCCTGCTTGCGCTTGGCGAAGCCCTGCCGGGATCCCACTACTTCCACCACCATGCCGTCGTGCTGCTGGATCTCCATCAACCTCTCATCCCCTTGCTGGATCAAGAAGGAGGAGATGTCTCTCCCAATCGTATGTGTGTTGAACGCGGAGGTGTCGTCCGTTCGGCGCTAGGATCATCAGTGATTTGGATCACGACGAGTACGACTCCATCAACCCCGTTCACTTGAACGCTTCCGCTTAGCGATCTACAAGGGTTTGTAGATGCACTCCCCTTCCCCTCGTTGCTAGGTTACTCCATAGATTGATCTTGGTGATGCGTAGAAATTTTTTGAATTTCTGCTACGTTCCCCAACAGCTCACATACTCAACCATCTCGTAGTCTCCTACAATTGCTAACACTCACGCAGTACTTGTGGTTATAGAGTTTCAGCCGGACACTGAGAAAGATAGGGGATTATTCTGTCGCCTCCCCACGTATTCACGTTTAGGTGATGTCAACAATAATAGCCCATGCTAACTTACATCCAATTGGATATATATATATATCATGATCTTTCAAACACGAGGAGCTTGCAAAGGATAAAAATAAAAAGGGAAAGGTGAGGATCACCTTGACTCAAGCATAAAGTAAAAACATAAAGTAAAAGATAGGCCCTTCGCAGAGGGAAGCAGAGGTTGTCATGCGCGTTTAGGGTTGATGCATGAAATCTTAATGCAAAAGAACGTCACTTTATATTGCCCCTTGTGTGTGGACCTTTATTATGCAGTTCGTCGCTTTTATTACTTCCACAACAAGTTTGTACAAAGCTTATTTTCTCTGCACTAATAAGTCATACATATTTAGAGAGCAATTTTTATTGCTTGCACCGATGACAACTTACTTGAAGGATCTTACTCAATCCATAGGTAGGTATGGTGGACTCTCATGGCAAAACTGGGTTTAAGGATATTTGGAAGCACAAGTAGTATTTCTACTTGGTGCTAGGAATTTGGCTAGCATGAGGGGGAAAGGCAAGCTCAACATATTTGGAAGGTCAATGACAATATACTTTAACTAAGATGTCGGAAAACATAAACCATTACGTTGTCTTCCTTGTCCAACATCAACTCTTTTAGCATGTCATACTTAATGGGTGCTTCACAATCATAAAAGATGTCCAAGATAATATATCTATATGTGAACCCCTCTTTCCTTATCACTTCCTATTAATCGCAACAATGACCAAGGCTACGTTCATCAACTCTCAACAATTTTTATGCCTCATACTTTCTATATGTGAAGTTATCACTATCCATAAGATCAGTATGAACTCTGTTATTCTTTCTACTTTCTCAAGATCATAGCACATAGCAAAGCCCTTGACTCAACACTAAACTTTATTATAGATAGCACACGGACTTGATTACAAAAAGAGATCACAATGCAAAACTCAAACTACTTGATATCAAAACTTCAAACTACTAAAACAAGATACTAATAAAAGGATCGAACTAAATAAAGCGGTAAAGATAGGAGTGTGATGGTGATACGATACCGGGGCACCTCCCCCAAGCTTGGCAGTTGCCAAGGGGAGTGCCCATACCCATGTGATTATTTCCTCGGAGGTGGTGAAGTAGGAGTTGTTGATGATGTAGGCTTGTCGTTCGTCTTCCAAGGCATAGGTTCTCCATCATAAAAGGATGATCGAGTCTCCGGGATCCTTAAATCTGCAGCCAAACTCATTCGTTTGAATCTATATTCATACTCACAGTTCTAGTTTTGTAGGTCATAGATTTGGGCCTAGAGGTGCTCGATTTTCTCTTGAAGCTTGAAGATGGTCTCCCCAATGACTTTAGCATCTAGCCTGTGATTGTTGGTGAACTCCGTGATCATCATCTGGTTGGCGTGGAGTCCATGCTCCACCATCCCCTGACACTTGAAAACTTCCTGCTCCATGGCTTCGAGCTTTGTCTCCATGCTTCCGGTACGCCTTGGTCCCTCCACATCGCGGATGTGCAGCACCCCCTCACGCATCTCAATGGTTTGAGGGTGTTGCAGCACCTCCGCGAGATAGGGGTTGATAACCCTCTCAAAAAACTTGTCCTTGGGAGCGCTTGGAGACGCCATGGTGCTCTATATCTGAAACAGAAACGGCTCAAAACGAAAACAGGAGATATTTGCGTGATACGGTGGTCAAAACCTTCGGGAGTATATATAGAGAATTTTTACCGACCAAAATACGTAACGTGCAAGAAAACGGAGCCCGGGAGGCACACGAGGTGCCCACGAGACAGGGGGCGCGCCCTACAAGGGGGCGCTCCCTCCACTCTCGTGGGGGCCTCGTGTCCCTTTCGGGCTACTTCTTTCTTCCTAAAATTCTTAAATAATCCAAAACTGATAAAAATTGCCATTGAAGTTGTTTTGGAGTCGGTTTACTTACCGTACCACATACCTATGCCTTTTCGAGGTCTGGAACATTCTGGAAAGTGTCCCTGATGTATTCCTCAGGGGTTACAGTTTCAATAATATTCGTTTCAACATTGATAGGATTACCTGAAATATAGTGTTTAATTCTTTGACCGTTTACCACCCTCGGATTCGTGCCTTCGAAGTTGTCGATTTTTATAGCACCAGAATGGTAGACCTCCTCGATAACGTAGGGACCTTCCCATTTTGAGAGAAGTTTTCCTGCAAAAAATCTTAAACGGGAGTTGAATAATAACACATAATCTCCTACATTAAACTCACGCTTTTGCATCCTCTTATCATGCCAGCGTTTGACCTTTTCTTTGAAAAGCTTGGCATTCTCATATGCTTGGGTTCTCCATTCATCAAGTGAGCTAATATCAAATAACCTCTTCTCACCGGCAACTTTGAAGTCATAATTGAGCTCTTTGATAGCCCAATATGCCTTATGTTCAAGTTCAAGAGGTAAATGACACGCTTTTCCATAAACCATCTGATAAGGAGACATACCCATAGGATTTTTGTATGCAGTTCTATAGGCCCATAATGCATCATCAAGTTTTTTGGACCAATTCTTTCTACATCTATTTACAGTCTTTTGTAAAATTAATTTGAGTTCTCTATTGCTCAACTCTACTTGACCACTAGAGTGCGGATGATAAGGAGATGCTATTTTATGATTGACATCATACTTAGCAAGCATCTTACAGAAAGCACAATGAATAAAATGTGAACCACCATCAGTCATAAGATATCTAGGGACTCCAAACCTCGGAAAAATAACTTCTTTAAGCATTTTAATAGAAGTTTTATGATCAGCACTAATAGTTGGAATAGCTTCTACCCACTTAGTAACATAATCAACAGCAACTAAAATATGTGTATAACCATTAGAGGCAGGAAAAGGTCCCATATAATCAAAGCCCCAAACATCAAACGGTTCAATAACAAGAGAGTAATTCATAGGCATTTCTTGACGTCTACTAATGTTACCTATTCTTTGAAATTCATCACAAGATAAGACAAACTTACGAGCATCTTTAAAGAGAGTAGGCCAATAAAAACCAGATTGTAGTACCTTGTGTGCAGTTCTATCTCCAGCGTGGAGTCCTCCATAGGATTCAGAGTGACACTTGCGTAGGATCTGTTCCTGTTCATGCTCAGGCACACAACGTCTAATAACACCATCTACTCCTTCTTTATACAGGTGTGGATCATCCCAAAAGTAATTTCTTAAATCATAAAATAACTTTTTCTTTTGCTGGTATGTGAAACTAGGCGGTATAAATTTAGCAACAATGTAATTAGCATAATCAGCATACCAAGGAGCAGTACGAGAAGCATTAACGACCGCTAACTGTTCATCAGGAAAGCTATCATTAATAGGCAGTGGGTCATCAAGAACATTCTCTAACCTAGACAAGTTATCTGCAACGGGGTTCTCAGCTCCTTTTCTATCAATAATATGCAAGTCAAATTCTTGGAGCAAGAGAACCCATCTAACGAGTCTAGGCTTAGCATCTTTCTTTTCCATAAGATATTTAATAGCAGCATGATCAGTGTGAATAGTAACTTTGGAATCAACAATATAAGGTCTAAACTTATCACATGCAAACACAACTGCTAAGAACTCTTTTTCAGTAGTAGCATAATTTCTCTGGGCAGTATCAAGAGTCTTACTAGCATACTGGATAACATTCAATTTCTTATCAACTCTTTGCCCAAGAACAGCACCTACAGCATAATCACTAGCATCGCACATAATTTCAACAGGTAAATTCCAATCAGGTGGCTGAACAATAGGTGCAGTGATCAAAGATTTCTTAAGTGTTTCAAAAGCTTCTACACAATCATCATCAAAGACAAAAGCAATATCTTTTTGCAATAAATTAGTCAGAGGCCTAGAGATTTTAGAAAAGTCCTTAATGAACCTCCTATAAAAACCGGCATGACCGAGGAAACTTCTTATACCTTTTATGTCCTTGGGACATGGCATCTTTTCAATAGCATCAACTTTGGCTTTATCAACTTCAATACCTCTCTCAGAGATCTTGTGCCCCAAGACAATGCCTTCATTAACCATAAAGTGACACTTTTCCCAGTTCAGTACGAGACTAGTGTCTTCGCATCTCTGCAAAACTCGATCAAGGTTGCTCAAACAATCATCAAAAGAGGATCCATAGACGGAGAAGTCATCCATGAATACCTCACGAATCTTTTCACAAAAATCAGAGAATATAGCCATCATGCATCTTTGAAAGGTAGCAGGTGCATTACATAAACCAAAAGGCATACGTCTATAAGCAAAAGTACCAAAAGGGCAAGTAAAAGTAGTTTTAGATTGATCCTTCGCTGACACAGGTATCTGAGAGAAACCAGAATAACCATCTAGAAAGCAGAAATGTGTGTGTTTGGATAGCCTTTCTAGCATTTGATCAATGAAAGGTAAAGGGTAATGATCTTTCTTAGTAGCTTTATTTAACTTACGGAAATCAATTACCATCCTATAACCTGTAATAATTCTTTGCGGGATCAATTCATATCTATCATTAGGAACGACGATAATACCTCCCTTTTTAGGGACACAATGGACAGGGCTTACCCATTCACTATCAGCAACGGGATAAATAATACCTGCCTCAAGGAGCTTTAGTATCTCCTTTCTTACCACTTCCTTCATCTTGGGATTTACACTACAGGAATCAGCTACTTTGCCATCAGCCACGGCGGACGGCAAAGGCATGGATGGCGGACGGCAAAGGTCTTTGCCGTCCGCCGCGGACGGCAAAAGTGGACGGCAACGTACGGGACAGCAAAGAGCTACATTGCCGTCCGCTTCGGGCGGCTAACGGCAAAGGACCAATAATTGCGCTGTTACTCCGTTAGGTGGTTAACGGCAAGCCTTTGCCGTCGGCCGCTGACGGCAAACATCGGAAGGCCTTTGCCGTCCACCGCAGTAGGCAAAGTTTTTTTTCTCTTTGCCGTCAGCCACTGTTGGCAAACTGACCAAATAGGTCAGCCTCCCAGGAAGCACAGTTGCCTGCCACGTGGCCTCTTTGCCGTCCGCTGCTGATGGCAAAGAGACCTTTGCCGTCGGTGGCTGACGGCAAAGAGCCTGCATATTGGCTCTATTTTCTGTTTTTTTAAATCCAACAATTTTCACAGCAAATATATATGACATATATAGATATATTTCACAGAGCTATTTAACAGCACATAAGTTTCATCGTACATACATATATAGTTCCATCCACTCATACATAGCAAGTTCCATCAAGATAGCAAAGTTGCACATACATATTACAATGCAAAGTTTCATCAAGATAGCAGGTTCCATCGTAGCAAGCTAGAAGAATACTAGAAGAGAATGAAATTAAAAACAAGCACTCCATCATAGCAAGCTAGCTTCCGAGAAGTGAATGAAATCTGCAAAATGGCAAATAAGAAAGTTAGGAAAAGGTGACTAGAAGAAGAAGACTAGAAGAAGAAGCACGCCATCGTTTGTGAGGTAACTTAGGTGAAATGGATCGTTTATGAGCTAACTTAGGTAAAATGCATCATTTAAGAGCTAATGTACGTAAAATGGATCGTTTATGAGCTAACTAAGCTAATTATGCCGTTTTTACATAAGTAAGGTAAGTACATGTCATTATTGAGCAAACCTAGTTAACTAAGCATATTATAACTAACTTAGGTCATTTTGGAGGAAACAAAGCTAAGTATAGATTGTTTTAGAGCTAACTTAGGTAAAAAGGCTGGTTTTGGAGGTCAGTAAGCTTATTAAGTCATTTTGCAGGAAAAGAAGCTACGTCTAGGTCATTAAGGTAAGCATATTGGATGAAATAAAGCTAAGTCTAGGTCTTTATGCATTTGTTAAGCAAAAAACTAGAGAAACTTACCTTGATCATGGAGGTGTGGGAGCGGGCTGGCTCAGGCCAATAGCTAGAGAAGGATTGTGTGATGCTTGTGTGGAGTAACGCTGCACCAAAGATCATTTCCAATGTTTTGTTAGCATGATGACACTCAAATGTTAAGACTAGCAAGTAACGTCCATTCAAATTAAACTCACCGTGGTCTCAGGAGCAATCTCTAGATCAATGGCTATGGAGCCACGGGACCTCCTGCCACTAGATATCATCACCTGCTCTGGATTGTAGGGGATCTGGCTCGGGTTAAACTCCTCCCCTTTCCTCGCCTTCCCCTTGACTTGCTTGTAAGAGGCAGTGTGGGCCATGGCATATAGGTCGTACCCCTCTAGCACCTTATCCGTCTTATTGTAGCATGCCTGAAAGAGAGAAACAAAGTAAATTAGTAATTAAAGGGCTCAAGCTAGCATGATGAATGAATTGCATTAATAATGAAGCAAACCACATTACCCAATTCCGCCCGAACTGATATAAGCTGGAGCTACCTTGATGGTGTGGCACACCTTCAATTTGGGCACGTCTGTCCTTGGCCTTAGTCGGCTCCCCTTCCATCTTTCAACACGTGCCATGACAAAGAGTAAACGAAATTAGTACAACATAAAAAATACCGACATGAATAATAATATGTATATCACTTAAGTGTATCATCATCAAGTACAACATAAAAAAATTGAATACCTGACACTACTAATAATCTCGATCAGTATCATCAATAAATGCATAATCATCATCATCACTATAATCAATGACGGGCTCATAGGGTTCAGTGGCATCAACATGTGGAAGGCCACCTTTACGTAATCGGTCAAGCATTGAGAGGTCGTCCGCAGCAGTAACCTCTTCTTGTTCCGACTCTTCTTGTTCCTCCTCTGGGGTGATGTGGGATTCACTGTCGCTGTCTACTTCAATGTTTTGGGGTGAAGTATACCGGTTCTTGAAACGCTTTTTGGAAAGACGTGTCTCTTGGAAGAATTCTCCTTCATATGTGTCTGGGTTAATGTGAGGTTCATATTCCTCTTCCTTTGGGGGAGATAGTCTAGCACGTGGCGGCACTTCATAAACGACATCCCAACCTTTCAGATTTGGATTAGTTTGGCAGGCCCATGGTAGATAGAATACGTGGGTCGCCTGTTGAGCCATAATATAGACATCAGGAACATCTAAATGGGTGCTTTGGTTGATTTCAACTAGCCCTATATGTTCATGAGTCCTTCTAGTCTCCTTCGGCTGAAACCAAGAACATTTGAAGACTACGACATTCGGTGGGTTTTCACCATAGAATAGAAGTTCATAAATTGCTTCAACTCTCCCATAATACTCGGTACCTCCTTCGCCGATAGCAGATACACAACAATTTGTAGACTTTCGGTCGGCCATAGATAGTTCTTTGCCATAGGTACGAAAACGATACCCGTTGATGTCGTATTTGTCAAATGAATGGACCTTATAGTCAAAACCATTAGCGACTTGTCTCAATTCGGCGTCCATAGACTCTGAATTATCCTACAAGTTTAATATGAAAGGATTGTTGCATTACGCACAAATTAGCAAATGAAATGAAATTGTCTAATAGAATTTACCGTTTGTTTGAACCAAGAGATGAAACCGGGATAGCCGCCTCCTTGCTTTGCGAGAAGCTCATACTCTTCGACGGAATCCTTTTGGATCACCGCTCCATACGAGAATAGGGCGACGTATCGACTGTATGAAATATCCAGGAATAAGAGCAGTTCAAAGGAAATAGAAGTTGCGAAACAATGTACCGAGAACTTACTCGATGTACGGCCGCACTTCTATCAGGTTGTTGAAGATATACAATGAAATGGTCCGCCATTCTTCGTTATCCAAAGATACTGGATTTGAAACACTGGCTGGTGCGAGATTGCCTTTGAATAGGCTGAGGTTGGATCCGCCCTTTTTAGGCTCGTCAGCATTGTACCGAGGCTTCGGATTATGCAAATGACGATTTTTGGTTTCGTAGTGTGCTGTCACGAAGTTTGCCGCCTCCTTAGTGATGAATGCCTTAGCCATAGACGCTTCAATTCTACGTTTATTTTTACATTTTTCTCGAAGCGTCTTCTGCATCCTCTCAGTTGGGTAGCACCACGATTTTGCACGGGCCCCACCAATCTTGCCTCGGTCGGGACATGCAAAATCAAATGCTGCATTGGATTAAAGAAGCCCGGTGGAAAGATCTTCTCTAACTTGCAGATCAACTCTGGCGCCAACTCTTCCATTTCTTCTAGCACGCCAGGCGATAGTTCTTTCGCACAAAGAACATGGAAGAAATAGCTGAGTTCTGCCAGTATTAGCCATTCATCCTCAGGAATGAAGCCACGCAACATCACCGGCATTACCCGCTCAATCCATATGTGCCAATCATGACTCTTGAGACCAAATATCTTCAATTTATCAAGACTTGCTCCCCTCTTTAGATTCACTGCATACCCATCGGGGAACATCAACTGCATTTTCACCCACAAGATAATTTCCCTCATAGCTGGCCTTCCAAGATTGAACCATGCCTTTGGCTTCGTCCAGTTCTGCTTTCCTTTCAGTTCTTTCATGTTTTGTAACGGCCTATCACATAGCGCCTCCAGATCGACTCTAGCCTTAGTATTATCCTTTGACTTCCCATCTATGCCGAACAATGTACCAAAAAGTGCCTCGGCGATATTCTTCTCAGTGTGCATCACGTCGATGTTGTGTGGGCAAAGGAGGTCTTTGAAGTAAGGCAGATCCCATAAGCATGTTTTGTGAGTCCAGGCGTGCTCAGAATTATACCCCTTGAAGTACCCTGGACGCTCTGGATCTGGCTCGAGAGCGTTTAACTGATCCAGGGTCTGTTGGCCTGTCAACGCAGGTGGTGCAGAGTTTTTTACAACTCTACCTCTGATGAAGTTCTTCTTGTCTTTCCTGAACTTATGGCGAGGATCCAGGAACTGTCTATGCATGTCGAAGCAAGGAAACTTGCGACCGGCCTGAAGCCAACGAAACTCAAGAGCTCCCTTGCATGTGGGGCACGGGAACCTTCCATGCACACACCAGCCAATGAATAGCGCATACGCCGGCAAGTCACGCGTCGAGTACATGTATCAGACACGCATTATGAAGTTTCGTTTGCTATAGGCGTCGTATGTCTTGAACCCATTATCCCAAGCTTCTTGCAATTCGTCCTTAAGCGGCTTCATGTACACATTCATATTTTTCCCCGGATAGTTGGGCCCTCGAATTATCAACGTCAGGAAAATGTTCTTTCTTTGCATAATCTGTCCGGGGGGAGATTGAGTGGAAAGACAAATACGGGCTCCTCAGTGGGGCCCCCCTCCATCTTTGCCGTCTGCTAGCGGACGGCAAAGATTCTTTGTCGTCAGCTAGCGGACCGCAAAGAACAGGCTGATGGCAAAGGCTTTCTTTGCCATCAGCCAGTTCTTTGCCGTCTGCTTTCGGGTAGCTGATGGCAAAGAGCTTCTTTGCCGTCTGCTAGCTGACAGCAAAGAGCTGGCAGATGGCAAAGTAGCTGATTCTAGTAGTGTTAATCGTCTTCGAGGATCTCTAACTGGTTTGGCATCTTTCTCCACTGAAATCTTGTGTTGACATAATGTGGGACTAATGCCCTTAAGATCATCTAGAGTATATCAAATAGCTGATCGGTGCTTCTTCAGAGTTTTCAATAATCTTTCTTCTTCTTTCATTGAAAGGTTAGCACTAATAATAACAGGATATATATCTTTTTCATCAAGATAAGCATACTTAAGATTATCAGGTAATGGTTTGAGTTCAAACACGGGATCACCCTTGGGTGGAGGGGGATCCCCAAGAATTTCAACGGGAAGGTTATGTTTCAGCATAGGCTCATGTTTAAGGAACACTTCATCTATTTCTTCCCTTTCCTTCATAAACATATCGTTTTCATGGTCTAGCAAATATTGTTCTAACGGATCAGTTGGGGGAACAGTAATGGAAGCAAGCAGACCAATAATCTCATCCTTACTAGGTGGTTCCCTTTCACGAGGTTGTCTACTAAACTTAGCAAAATTAAACTCATGAGACATACCATCTATGCCAACAGTGACAGTATTCCTTTCACAATTAATCTTAGCACTAGCAGTATTCAAGAAGGGTCTACCAAAAATAATGGGACAAAAGGCATCTTGTGGGGAAGCAAGAACAAGAAAATCAGCAGGTATTTAACCTTCCCACACAAAACTTCAACATCTCTAACAATCCCAATAGGTTTAATGGTATCCCTATTAGCAAGCTTAATAGTAACATCAATGTCTTCTAATTCAACGGGTGCAATGTCGTGCATAATTTCTTTATAAAGATCATAAGGTATCGCACTAGCACTAGCACCCATATCACATAAGCCATGATAACAATGATCTCCTATTTTAACAGAAATAACAGGCGTGCCTACGACAGGTCTACGTGTCTTAGTATCAGGTCTAGCAATATTAGCAGTCTCACCCAAGAAAGAAATAACATGCCCATCTAAGTCCTCATCCAAGAGATCTTTAACCATAGCAATACTAGGTTCAACATTAATTTGCTCAGGAGGTGTATAAGTCCTAGTATTACTCTTACGAACAACAGTCGAAGCTTTAGCATGATCCTTTATCCTAACAGGGAAAGGAGGTTTTTCAACATAAGCAGTAGGAACAATAGGATCACTATAGGTAATAGTCTTTTCTTCGACTGTAATAGGTGCAACTACTTTCACTTCAACAGGAGGATTATATTTAAACCACTTCTCCTTAGGGAGATCAACGTGAGTAGCAAAAGATTCACAAAAAGTAGCTACTATCTCAGAGTCAAGTCCATACTTAGCGCTAAATCCACGAAAAACATCGGCATCCATAAAAGATTTAACACAATCAAACTTAGGTGTCATACCTGACTCCTTACCATCATCGGAACCCCAATCTTTAGAGTTGCGTTTAATTCTTTCCAATAAGTCCCATTTGAAATCAATAGTCTTCAGCATATAAGAACCAGCACAGGAAGTATCGAGCAGGTTGTGATTATCAAGAGAAAGCCGAGCATAGAAATTCTGAATAATCATTTCCCGAGAGAGCTCATGATTGGGGCATGAATATAACATTGACTTAAGCCTCCCCCAAGCTTGAGCGATGCTTTCTCCTTCGCAAGGCCAGAAATTATATATATAATTATGATCACGATGAACAAGATGCATAGGATAGAACTTCTGGTGAAATTCCAACTTCAATCGCTTATAATTCCAAGATCTTGTATCATCACATAGCCTATACCATGTCATTGCATCTCCCTTCAAAGATAAAGGGAAGACCTTCCTTTTGACAACATCATCGGGAATACCTGCAAGCTTAAATAATCCACAAACTCCATCCACAAAGATAAGGTGTAAATCGGGATGCGATGTTCCATCTCCTGCAAATGGATTAGCTAGCAGTTTCTCTATCATACCCGAAGGAATCTCAAAGTAAATATTTTCATCAAGTTTAGTAGGTTGAGGAGAAACTCTTTGCTCTTCTGGTTGGGATGAAGATACGCCAAACAAGCCCCTCAAAGGATTAGTTTCCATAGTGACAAGTAACAGAAAATTTCAGCACACTACATAAATGTTTCCTTGCCAAGTTCCACTCACCAAAAGCGCTACACTCCCCGGAAACGGCGCCGGAAAAGAGTCTTGATGACCCACAAGTGTAGGGGATCTATCGTAGTCCTTTCGATAAGTAAGAGTGTCGAACCCAACGAGGAGCAGAAGGAAATGATAAGCGGTTTTCAGTAAGGTTTTCTCTGCAAGCACTGAAATTGTAGGTAACAGATAGTTTTGTGATAAGATAAATAGTAACGAGCAACAAGTAAATAAAGTAAATAAAGTGCAGCAAGGTGGCCCAATCCTTTATGTAGCAAAGGATAATCCTGGACATATTCTAGTAATGAGAAAGGAGCTCCCGAGGACACATTGGGAATTATCGTCAAGCTAGTTTTCATCACGCTCAAATGATTCGCGTTCGGTACTTTGATAATTTGATATGTGGGTGGACCGGTACTTGGGTACTGCCCTAACTTGGACAAGCATCCCACTTATGACTAACCCCTATTGCAAGCATCTGCAACTACAAAAAGAAGTATTAAGGTAAACCTAACCACATCATTAGACATATGGATCCATATCAACCCCTAACGAAGCAACGCATAAACTAGGGTTTAAGCTTCTGTCACTCTAGCAACCCATCATATACCTAGTTACTTCCCCATGCCTTCCTCTAGGCCCAAATAATGGTGAAGTGTCATGTAGTCGACGTTCACATAACACCACTAGAGGAAAAGACAACATACATCTCATCAAAATATCGAACGAATACCAAATTCACATGACTACTAATAGCAAGACTTCTCCCATGTCCTCAGGAACAAACGTAACTACTCACAAAGCATATTCATGTTCATAATCAGAGGGGTAATAAGTAGCAACCCACACGTACCAATTTGTGGTTTTGATACAAGATTGGATACAAGAGATGAACTAGGGTTTGAGAGGAGATGGTGTTGGTGAAGATGTTGATGGAGATTGACCCCCTTCCGATGAGAGGATCATTGGTGATGACGTTGGTGATGATTTCCCCCTCCCGGAGGGAAGTGTCCCCGGCAGAAAAGCTCCGCCAGAGCCCTAGATTGATTCTACCAAGGTTCCGCCTCGTGGCGGCGGAGTTTCGTCCCGTAAGCTTGTCCATGATTTTTTCTAGGGTAAAAGTGATGATATAGCAAAAGATGGACACCAGAGGCCCACTAGGGGGCCCAGGAGATAGGGGCGCGCCCTATAGGGGGGGCGCGTCCCCCTGTCTCCTGGACAGGGTGTGGGCCCCCTGGCCTATTTCTTTCGCTCAGAAATTCTTAATAATTCCAAAAAGTTGTTTCGTGGAGTTTCAGGCCTTTTGGAGTTGTGCAGAATAGGTTTCCAACATTTGCTCCTTTTCAAGCCAGAATTCCAGTTGCCGACATCCCCCCTCTTCATGATAAACCTTGTAAAATAAGAGAGAATAGCCATAAGTATTGAGATATAATGTGTAACAACAGCCCATAATGCAATAAATATTGATATAAAGCATGATGCAAAATGGACGTATCAGTTAGGCATTAGAGACAACTGCATTCATTTTAAATAGGGCACCACGTAATTCCGTTGAGATGACACCGTATGAACTATGGTTTAGAGAAACCTAAGCTGTCATTTCTTAAAAGTTTGGGGCTGCGACGCTTACGTGAAAACGGTTTAGCCTGATAAGCTCGAACCCAAAGTGGATAAATGCATCTTCATAGGACACCGAAAACAGTTGGGTATACCTCCTATTTCGGATCCGGAAGCAAAAGTGATTGTTTCTAGAAACGGGTCCTTTCTCAAGGAAAAGTTTCTCTCGAAAGAATTGGGTGGGAGGATGGTGGAGACTTGATGATGTTATTGAACCATCACTTCAACCAATGTGTAGCAGGGCACAGGAAGTTGTTCCTGTAGCGCCTACACCAATTGAAATGGAAGCTGATGATAGTGATCATGAAACTTCGGATCAAGTCACTACCAAACCTCATAGGTCGACAAGGATGCGTACTATTTCTGAGTGGTACGTAATCCTGTCTTGGAGGTCATGTTTCTAGACAACAATGAACCTACTTGCTATGGAGAAATGATGGTGGGCCCGGATTCCGACAAATGGCTCGAGGCCATAAAATCCGAGAGGATCCATGTGTGGAAACAAAGTATAGACTTTGGAAGAACTACTTGATGGTCGTAAGGCTATTAGGTACAGATGGATTTTAAAAGGAAGACGGACAATGATGGTAAGTATCACCATTAAGAAAGCTCGACTTGTCGTTAAGATGTTTTCCGACAAGTTCAAGGAGTTGACTGCGTGAGACTTTCTCACTCGTAGCGATGCTAAGAGTCTGTTGGAATTGTATTAGCAGTTACTGCATTATTTATGAAATCTTGCAGATAGGATGTCAAAACATTGTTTCCTCGACAATTTTCTTGAGGAAAGGTTGTATGAGATACAACCAAAAGGTTTTTGTCAATCCTAAAAGATGCTTACAAGTATGCAAAGCTCCAGCAATCCTTCTAAGGACTGGAGTAAGCATCTCGGAGTTGGAATATACGCTTTGATGAGATGATCAAAGATTTTGGGTTTATACAAAATTTATGAGAAACTTGTATTTTGAATGAAGTGTGTGGGAGCACTATAGAATTTCTGATGAGTATATGTTGTTGACATAATATTGATCAGAAATGATGTAGAATTTCTGGAAAGCATATAGGGTTATTTGAAAAGTGTTTTTCGATGGAAAACCTAGATTAAGCTACTTGAACATTGGCATCAAGATCTATAAGGATAGATCAAAAAACGCTTAATAGTACTTTCAAATGAATACATACCGTGACAAGATATTGAAGGAGTTCAAATAAGATCAGCAAAGAAGGAGTTCTTGGCTGTGTTATAAGGTGTGAGCATTGAGTGAGACTCAAAATCTGACCACGGCAGAAGAGAGAGAAAGGACGAAGGTCGTCCCCTATGCTTTGGATGTAAGCTCTGTTGGAGATCGTTGCAGAAAATAAAAAAATTCTACACATCACAAAGATCAATCTATGGAGTCATCTAGCAACGAGAGAGAGAGGTGCATCTACATACCCTTGTATATTGTGAGCGGAAGCGTTCAAGAGAACGGGGTTGATGGAGTCGTACTCGTCGTGATCCAAATCACCGATGATCCTAGCGCCGAACGGACGGCACCTCCGCGTTCAACACACGTACGGAGCAGAGATGTCTCTTGCGCCTTGATCCAGCAAGGAGGAGGGAGAGGTTGAGGAAGAGAGCTCCAACAGCAGCACGACAGCGTGGTGGTGATGGAGAGGCAGTACTCCGGCAGGGCTTCGCCAAGCTTCTACGGAGGAGGAGATGTGTTGGGGAGGGGAGGGGCTATGCCTTGGAGGTGTGTGTGCAGCCCTCCCCTCGCCCCTCTATTTATATGGGGAGGAGGAAGGGGGCCGGCCCCCTCTAGATGAGATCTAGAGGGGGCGGCCAAGGGGGGGGACTTGCCCCCCAAGCAAGGGGGGACGCCCCTTTTAGGGTCCCGCCCCCAACCCTAGGCGCATGGGCCCAAGGGGGGATGCGCCCAGCCCTCTAAGGGATGGTTCCCTTCCCACTACGGCCCATGAGGCCCTCTGGGAGAGGTGGCCCCTCCCGATGGACCCCCGGAACCCTTCCGGTGGCCCATACCATGCCCCCGAACCTTTCCGGTGACCGTATGTCAACTTCCCATATATAAATCTTCACCTCTGGACCATTCCGGAACTCCTCGTGACATCCGTGATCTCATCCAGGACTTCGGACATTATTCGGTAATCACATACAAGTCTTCCTAATAACCCTAGCGTCATCGAACCTTAAGTGTGTAGACCCTATGGGTTCGGGAATCACGTAGACATGACCGAGACAGCTCTCCGGCCAATAACCAGCAGTGGGATCTGGATACCCTTGTTGGCTCCCACATGTTCCACGATGATCTCATCGTGGAACCACGATGTCGAGGATTCAAGTAATCCCATATACAATTCCCTTTGTCAATCGATTCGTTACTTGCCTGAGATTCGATCATCGGTATCCCAATACCTCGTTCAATCTTGTTACCGGCAAGTCACTTTACTCGTTACGTAATGCATGATCCCGTGACCAACCACTTGGTCACATTGAGCTCATTATGATGATGCATTACCGAGTGGGCCCAGAGATACCTCTCCGTCATACGGAGTGACAAATCCCAGTCTCGATTCGTGCCAACCCAATAGACACTTTCGGAGATACCTGTAGTGCACCTTTATAGTCACCCAGTTACGTTGTGACTTTTGGTACACCCAAAGCACTCCTACGGTATCCGGGAGTTACACAATCTCATGGTCTAAGAAACTGATACTTGACATTAGAAAAGCTTTAGCAAACGAACTACACGATCTTGTGCTATGCTTAGGATTGGTCTTGTCCATCACATCATTCTCCTAATGATGTGATCCCGTTATCAATGACATCCAATGTCCATAGTCAGGAAACCATGACTATCTGTTGATCAACGAGCTAGTCAACTAGAGGCTCACTAGGGACATGTTGTGGTCTATGTATTTACACATGTATCAATGTTTCCGGTTAATACAATTATAGCATGAACAATAGACAATTATCATGAACAAGGAAATATAATAATAATCATTTTATTATTGTCTCTAGGGCATATTTCCAACAGTCTCCCACTTGCACTAGAGTCAATAATCTAGTTACACTGTGATGAATCGAACACCCATAGAGTTCTGATGTTGATCATGTTTTGCTCGTGGAAGAGGTTTAGTCAACGGATCTGCGACATTCAAATCCGTATGCACTTTGCAAATATCTATGTCTCCATCTTGAACATTTTCACGAATGGAGTTGAAGCGACGCTTGATGTGCCTGGTCTTCTTGTGAAACCTAGGCTCCTTGGCAAGGGCAATAGCTCCAGTGTTGTCACAGAAGAGAGTGATCGGCCCCGACGCATTGGGAATAACTCCTAGGTCGGTGATGAACTCCTTCATCCAGATTGCTTCATGTGTTGCCTCCGAGGCTGCCATGTACTCCGCTTCACATGTAGATCCCGCCACGACGCTCTGCTTGCTGCTACACCAGCTTACTGCCCCACCATTCAAAATATACACGTATCCGGTTTGTGACTTGGAGTCATCCAGATCTGTGTTGAAGCTAGCATCGACGTAACCCTTTACGACGAGCTCTTCGTCACCTCCATAAACGAGAAACATATCCTTAGTCCTTTTCAGGTACTTCAGGATATTCTTGACCGTTGTCCAGTGTTCCATGTCGAGATTACTTTGGTGTCTTGCAACCAAACTTATGGCAAGGTTTACATCAGGTCTGGTACACAGCATGGCATACATAATAGACCCTATGGCCGAGGATAGGGGATGGCACTCATCTTTTCTTTATCTTCTGCCATGGTCGGGGATTGAGCCGAGCTCAATTTCACACCTTTCAACACAGGAAAGAACCCCTTCTTGGACTGATCCATATTGAACTTCTTCAATATCTTATCAAGGTATGTGCTTTGTGAAAGACCTATGAGGCGTCTCTATCTATCTCTATAGATCTTGATGCCTAATATATAAGCAGCTTCTCCAAGGTCCTTCATTGAAAAACACTTATTCAAGTAGGCCATTATACTGTCCAAAAGTTCTATATCATTTCCCATCAAAAGTATGTCATCCACATATAATATGAGAAATGCTACAGAGCTCCCACTCACTTTCTTGTAAACGCGGGGTTCTCCATAAGTCTGCATAAACCCAAACGCTTTGATCATCTCATCAAAGCGAATGTTCCAACTCCGAGATGCTTGCACCAGCCCATAAATGGATCGCTGGAGCTTGCATACCTTGTTAGCATTCTTAGGATCGACAAAACCTTCCGGCTGCATCATATACAGTTCTTCCTTAAGATAGCCGTTAAGGAATGACGTTTTGACGTCCATTTGCCATATCTCATAATCATAGTATGCGGCAATTGCTAACATGATTCGGACGGACTTCAACTTCGCTACGGGAGAGAAAGTCTCATCGTAGTCAACCCCTTGAACTTGTCGATAACCCTTAGCGACAAGTCAAGCTTTATAGATGGTAACATTACCATCCGCGTCCGTCTTCTTCTTAAAGATCCATTTATTTCGTATCGCTCGCCGATCATCGGGCAAGTCTGTCAAAGTCCATACTTTGTTTTCATACATGGATCCTATCTCAGATTGCATGGATTCAAGCCATTTGTTGGAATCTGGGCCCACCATCGCTTCTTCATAGTTCGAAGGTTCACTGTTTGTCTAACAACATGATTTCCAGGACAGGGTTACCATACCACTCTGGTGTGGACGTGTCCTTGTGGACCTACGAAGTTCAGTAGTCACTTGATCCGAAGTACCTTGATCATCATCATTAATTTCCTCTCTAGTCGGTGCAAGCACCACAGGAACATCTTCCTGAGCTGCGGTACTTACCGGTTCAAGAGGTAGTACTTCATCAAGTTCCACTTTCCTCCCACTTACTTCTTTCGAGAGAAACTCTTTCTCCAGAAAGGACCCGTTCTTGGCAATGAAAATCTTGCCTTCGGATCTGAGGTAGAAGGTATACCCAATGGTTTCCTTAGGGTATCCTATGAAGATGCATTTTTCTGACTTGGGTTCGAGCTTTTCAGGTTGAAGTTTCTTGACATAAGCATCACATCCCCAAACTTTTAGAAACGACAGCTTAGGTTTCTTTCCAAACCATAATTCATACGGTGTCGTCTCAACGGATTTAGATGGTGCCCTATTTAAAGTGAATGTAGCTGTCTCTAAAGCGTATCCCCAAAATGATAGCGGTAAATCGGTAAGAGACATCATAGACCGCACCATATCCAATAGAGTGCGATTACGACGTTCAGACACACCATTACGCTGAGGTGTTCCAGGCGGCGTGAGTTGTGAAACAATTCCACATTTCCTTAAGTGCATGCCAAACTCGTGACATAAATATTCTCCCCCATGATCTGATCGTAAGAACTTTATTTTTCTGTCACGTTGGTTCTCTACCTCATTCTGAAATTCCTTGAACTTTTCAAAGGTCTCAGACTTGTGTTTCATTAAGTAGACATACCCATATCTACTTAAGTCATCAGTGAGGGTGAGAACATAATGATAGCCACTGTGAGCCTCAACGCTCATTGGACCGCACACATCAGTATGTATAATTTCCAATAAGTTGGTTGCTCGCTCCATTGTTCCGGAGAACGGAGTCTTGGTCATTTCGCCCATGAGGCATGGTTTGCACGTGTCAAATGATTCGAAATTAAGAGACTCCAAAAGTCCATCTGTATGGAGCTTCTTCATGCGTTTGACATCAATGTGACCAAGGCGGCAGTGCCACAGATATGTGGGACTATCATTATCAATCTTACATATTTTGGTATTCACACTATGAATATGTGTAACATCACGTTCGAGATTCATTAAGAATAAACCATTGACCAGTGGGGCATGACCATAAAACATATCTCTCATATAAATAGAACAACCATTATTCTCGGATTTAAATGAGTAGCCATCTCGTATTAAACGAGATCCAGATACAATGTTCATGCTCAATGCTGGCACTAAATAACAATTATGGAGGTTTAAAACTAATCCCATAGGTAAATGTACAGGTAGCGTGCCGACGGCGATCACATCGACCTTGGAACCATTCCCGACGCGCATCGTCACCTCGTCCTTCGCCAGTCTCCTCTTATTCTGCAGCTCCTGTTTTGAGTTACAAATATGAGCAACCGCAATGGTATCAAATACCCAGGAGCTACTACGAGTACTGGTAAGGTACACATCAATAACATGTATATCATATATACCTTTGGTGTTGCCGGCCTTCTTATCCGCTAAGTACTTGGGGCAGTTCCGCTTCCAGTGACCGTTCCCCTTGCAATAAAAGCACTCAGTCTCAGGTTTGGGTCCATGCTTTGGCTTCTCCCCGGCAACTGGTTTACCGGGCGCGGCAACTCCCTTGCCGTCCTTCTTGAAGTTCTTCTTACCCTTGCCTTTCTTTAAACTAGTGGTTTTATTGACCATCAACACTTGATGTTCCTTTTTGATTTCTACCTCTGCTGATTTCAGCATTGAAAATACCTCAGGAATAGTTTTCACCATCCCCTGCATATTGTAGTTCATCAAAAAGCTCTTGTAGCTAGGTGGGAGCGACTGAAGGATTCTGTCAATGACTGCCTCATCCGGGAGGTTAATGTCCAGCTGGGGCAAGCGGTTGTGCAACCCAGACATTTTGAGTATGTGATCGCTGACAAAACTATTTTCCTCCATCTTACAACTGTAGAACTTGTCGAAGACTTCATATCTCTCGACCCGGGCATGAGCTTGGAAAACCATTTTTAGCTCTTGGAACATCTCATATGCTCCATGTTGCTCAAAATGCTTTTGGAACCCCAATTCTAAGCTGTAAAGCATGCCGCACTGAACGAGGGAGTAATCATCAACATGTGACTGCCAAGCATTCATAATGTCTTGGTTCGCTGGGACGGGTGCTTCACCTAGCGGTGCTTCTAGGACATATGCTTTCTTGGCAGCTACGAGGATGATCCTCAGGTTCCGGACCCAGTCCGTATAGTTGTTGCCGTCATCTTTCAGCTTGGTTTTCTCTAGGAACTCGTTGAAGTTCATGTTGACATGAGCGTGGACCATTTGATCTACAAGTGCAAAAGGTTTTAGACTAAGTTCATGATAATTAACTTCATCTAATCAAATTATTTAATGAACTCCCACTCAGATAGACATCCTTCTAGTCATCTAAGTGATACATGATCCGAGTCAACTAGGCCGTGTACGATCATCACGTGAGACTGACTAGTCATCATCGGTGAACATCTCCATGTTGATCGTATCTTCTATACAACTCATGCTCGACCTTTCGGTCTCTTGTGTTCCGAGGCCATGTTTGTACATGCTAGGCTCGTCAAGTCAACCTAAGTGTTTTGCATGTGTAAATCTGGCTTACACCCGTTGTATGTTGATATGTCTCCGTCGTATCTATAATTTTTGATTGTTCCATGCCAATATTATTCACTTTCATATACTTTTTGGCAACTTTTTATATTATTTTTGGGACTAACATATTGATCCAGTGCCCAGTGCCAGTTCATGTCTGTTGCATGTTTTTTGTTTCACAGAAACCCAATATCAAACGGAGTCCAAACGGAAAAAAATGGATGGAGATTTTTTTTGGAATATTTATGATTTTCTGGAAGTAAAATCAACGCGAAATGGTATCCGAGGTGGGCACGAGGTAGGGGGGCGCGCCCTACCCCCCAGGCGCGCCCCTGACCCTCGTGAGCCCACCGTAAGGCGGTTGACGCTCTCCTTCTGGCGCAAGAAAGCTAATTTTATGAGAAAGATCTGGGCGAAAGATTCACCCCAATCGAAGTTACGGATCTCCAGATATAAAGGAAACGGTGAAGGGGTAGAATCAGCCAACGCAGAGAACGCAGAAACAGAGAGATAGATCCAATCTCGGAGGGGCTCTCGCCCCTCCCAAGCCATGGGAGCCAAGGACCAGAGGGGAAATACTTCTCCCATCTAGGGAGAAGGCCAAGGAAGAAGAAGAAGGGAGGCTCTCTCCCCTTTGCTTCCGGTGGCGTCGGAACGCCGTCGGGGGCCATCATCATCACCACGATCTTCACCAACACCGCCGCCATCTTCACCAACATCTCCACCAACTCTTCCTCCCTCTATGCAGCGGTGTAACCTATCTCTTACCCGCTGTAATCTCTACTTAAACATGGTGCTCAACGCTATATATTATTTCCCAATGATGTATGGCTATCCTATGATGTTTGAGTAGATCTGTTTTGTCCTAATGGCTATTTGATGATTGTGATTGGTTTGAGTTGTATGTTTTATTATTGGTGCTGTCCTATGGTGCCCTCCGTGTCGCGCAAGCGTGAGGGATTCCCGTTGTAGGGTGTTGCAATATGTTCATGATTCGCTTGTAGTGGATTGGTGAGTGACTGAAACACAAACCCGAGTAAGAGGGATTGTTGCGTATGGGATAAAGGGGACTTGATACTTTAATGCTATGGTTGGGTTTTACCTTAATGAATCTTTAGTAGTTGCGGATGCTTGCTAGAGTTCCAATCATAAGTGCATATGATCCAAGTAGAGAAAGTATGTTAGCTTATGCCTCTCCCTCAAATAAAATTGCAATAATGATTACCAGTCTAGTTATCGATTGCCTAGGGACAAATAACTTTCTCGTGACAACAAGCTCTTTACTTTTACTAGTTTAGTTGTGTCTTTATCTAAGCAGCCCCTAGTCTTTGTTTACTTGCTCTTTATTTTCTTGCAATCCTAGCCTTTCACACCTACAAAATACTTCTAGTTTCATACTTGTTCTAGGTAAAGCGAACGTCAAGCGTGCGTAGAGTTGTATCGGTGGTCGATAGAACTTGAGGGAATATTTATTCTACCTTTAGCTCCTCGTTGGGTTCGACACTCTTACTTATCGAAAACTGTTGCGATCCTCTATACTTGTGGGTTATCAAGACCTTTTTCTGGCGCCGTTGTCGGGGAGTCATAGCGTGGGGTGAATATTCTCATGGGTGCTTGTTTGCTTTATCACTAAGTAATTTTTATTTGCTGTTCTTAGTTGTTCTCTATCTTTAGTTATGGATATGGAACACGAAATACCAAAAAAATTAGGTGTACTTGCTACTCATGAGGATGGGGTAACTCCTAAAACCCTCGATTCTCATCATGAGAAAAATATTTTATACTACTTTGATAATCCTGAGAAAACCCCATTCAACTTTATAATGGGAGTAACGTTGGATCAACGTGAATACTTTAGGGATTATCGCTCGACACAAAAAGGGAAACTATTATGGGATCAAATTAATATGTTGAAGTGGTATGCTAGACAACTATGCTCGGAATATGATTATACTTGTTGCTCTAGGATGAATGCTCCACACCTCCCCTTTTCATGCAAATTAAATGATAATGAAACCTTGGCTTCTTATGCTAGAGGTATATATGATTACAATGATGTGGAACAAATAGAAGAATTTGTTGCTTTTATGGGTGCTTATGAAATTGAACCCATGTTTAAAGAGTTTGAGGATTTTGATGATGCTTGTTATAGATCTGAAAATTTAGCTATCCTCAAATATTGCTATGAGAATTATAAATACAATTATGAAATTAATGCACTTATTAAGAAAGTCTCCGCTGTCCAAGAAGAGACTAATATTTTGCAGGAAGCTATGGAAGAAGAAATTGATGAAACTTTGAGCTCATTGGATGAAAAAGATGACGAGGAGAGCGAAGAACAAAAGGAGGAGGAGCGGATTAGCTACCCGTGCCCACCTTCTAATGAGAGTAACCCTCCAACTCATACATTATTTAATTCCCCTTCGTGCTTACCGAAGGACGGTTGCTATGATGATTGCCATAATGATTGCTATGATGATTGTTATGATCCCGTTGATTCTCTTGACATATCCCTTTTTGATGATGCTTGCTATGCTTGTGGCCAAGATGCCAATATGAATTATGCTTATGGAAATGAACTTGCTATAGTTCCTTATGTTAAACATGAAATTGTCACTATTGCACCCACGCATGATAGTCCTATTATCTTTTTGAATTCTCCCGATTATACTATATCGGAGAAGTTTGCACTTATTAAGGATTATATTGATGGGTTGCCTTTTACCATTGCACATGATGATTTTGATGAATATAATATGCATGTGCTTGCTGCTCCTACTTGCAATTATTATGAGAGAGGAACTATGTCTCCACCTCTCTATGTTTCCAACATGATAGAATTGCAAGAAAATGTTTATACTATGCATTGGCCTTTACTTGGTGTGCACGAATTGTTCTTTTATGACATGCCGATGCATAGGAAGAGAGTTAGACTTCATTGTTGCATGATATATGTTACTTTGTGCTCACTACTAAATTACAAATCATTGTTAATTAAAATTGGCTTTGATATACCTTGGGATCCGGGTGGACCCATTACTTGAGCACTAAATGCCTAGCTTAATGGCTTTAAAGAAAGCGCTGCCAGGAAGACAACCCGGAAGTTTAGAGAGTTATTTAAGAGTCATTTATTTCTATTGAGTGCTTTCATATAGTTTAAAAACAAAAAAATAAATAGGGGAACCTAAAAATTTCAAAAAGGAAAGTGAAAGTGAGAAAGACAAGCATTGTTGAAGTGGGAGAGCTCCTTGAACTTTGTTCATGCTCACGGAAACTTTTTGAATCTTGATTACAGAAAATTTTCATCAAAAATAATTATCCCCTTGTACAATTCCATTGTATTATAAAAATAATGTGCCAAGGTTTGCCTTTAGGATGTTTACAATGCTTGATGGTTTGTACGGTGCAGGACAGAAACTTTGGCTGTAGTACGTGATTTTACATTTTTATCTGGAACGTCAATTGGTTCTGATTCCTTTTGCACTGTCTTTCCGTACAACTTGTTTATTTTTCCTAATTTTGGTAGAATGTTTGGTGTACCAGAAGTATGGTGGATGTTCAGATTGCTACAGACTGTTCTGTTTTTGACAGATTCTGTTTTTGATGCATAGTTTGCTTGTTTTGATGAAACTATCAATTTATATCAATGGATTAAGCCATGAAAAAGTTATATTACAGTAGACACAATGCAAAAACAAAATATGAATTGGTTTGAAACAGTACTTAGAGTGGTGATTTGCTTTATTATACTAACGGATCTTACCGAGTTTTCTGTTGAAGTTTTGTGTGGATGTAGTGTCTAATCGAGGATGTTTCGATGTGAGAAGAAGGAAGAGAGGCAAGAGCTCAAGCTTGGGGATGCCCGAGGCACCCCAAGTAAATATTCAAGGAGACTCAAGCGTCTAAGCTTGGGGATGCTGGGGAGGCATCCCCTCTTTCTTCAACAAGTATCGGTATGTTTTCGAATTCGTTTCGTTCGTGCATTATGTGCAAGTCTTGGAGCGTCTTTTGCATTTAGTTTTCATTTTTATTTTATGCACCATGCTGGTATGAGATAATCCTTGGTTGATTTATAGAATGCTCATTGCACTTCACTTAAATCTTTTGAGTATGGCTTTATAGAATGCTTCATGTGCTTCACTTATATCATTTGAAGTTTGGATTGCCTGTTTCTCTTCATATAGACAACCGCCATTTGTAGAATGCTCTTTTGCTTCACTTATATTTGTTAGAGAGTGGGCATATCTTTTGTAGAAAGAATTAAAATCTCTTGCTTCACTTATATCTATTTAGAGAGATGACAGGAATTGGTCATTCACATGGTTAGTCATAAAGTCCTACATAAACTTGTAGATCGCTGAATATGATATGTTTGATTCCTTGCAATAGTTTTGTGATATAAAGATGGTGATATTAGAGTTATGCTAGTGGGTGGTTGTGGATTGTAGAGACACTTGTGTTGAGGTTTGCAAGTCCCGTAGCATGCACGTATGGTAACCGTTGTGTGACAAATTTAAAGCATGGGGTGTTTCTTTGATTGTCTTCCTTATGAGTGGCAGTCAGGGACGAGCGGTGGTCTTTTCCTACCAATCTATCCCCCTAGGGGCATGCGTAGTAGTACTTTGCTTCGAGGGCTAAGTAGACTTTTGCAATAAGTATATGAGTTCTTTATGACTAATGTGAGTCCATGGATTATACGCACTTTTACCTTTCCATCATTGCTAGCCTCTTCGGTACCGTGCATTGCCCTTTCTCACCTCGAGAGTTGGTGCAAACTTCGCCGGTGCATCCAAACCCCGTGATACGATACGCTCTACACACATAAGCCTCCTTATATCTTCCTCAAAACAGCCACCATACCTACCTATCATGGCATTTCCATAGCCATTCCGAGATATATTGCCATGCAACTTCCATCATCATCATATTCATGACTTGATTCATTGTCATATTGTTTTGCATGATCGTAAGATAGCTAGCATGATGTTTTCATGGCTTGTCCGGTTTTTTTGATGTCATTGCTATTCTAGATCATTGCACATCCCGGTACATCGCCGGAAGCATTCATATAGAGTCATATCTTTGTTCTAGTATCGAGTTGTAATATTGGGTTGTAAGTAAATAAAAGTGTGATGATCATCATTATAGAACATTGCCCCACAAAAAAAAGGGAAAGGCCAAAGAAGCCTAAATAAAAAAGGGGGCCAAAGAAGCCCACCAAAAAAAGGGGGGCATGTTACAATCTCTTTTTCCACACTTGTGCTTCAAAGTAGCACCATGTTCTTCATGTAGTGAGTCTCATATCTTGTGCTTCAAAGTAGCACCATGTTCTTCATATAAATTGTCTCCTATGTTGTCACTTTCATATACTAGTGGGAATTTTCATTATAGAACTTGGCTTGTATATTCCAACGATGGGCTACCTCAAATGCCCTAGGTCTTTATGAGCAAGCAAGTTGGATGCACACCCACTTAGTTTCTTTTGTTGAGCTTTCATACACTTATAGCTCTTAGTGCATCCGTTGCATGGCAATCCCTACTCCTCGCATTGACATCAATTGATGGGCATCTCCATAGCCCGTTGATTAGCCACGTTGATGTGAGACTTTCTCCCTTTTTGTCTTCTCCACATAACCTCCATCATTATATTATATTCCACCTATAGTGTTATATCCATGGCTTGCGCTCATGTATTGCGCGAGGGTTGAAAAAGCTGAAGCGCGTTAAAAAGTATGAGCCAATTGCTCGGCTCATCATCGGGGTTGTGCATGATGGGAGCATTTTGTGTGACGAAAATGAAACATGGCCAAACTATATGATTTTGTAGGGATAAGCTTGCTTTGGCCTTGTTGTTTTGAAAAGACATGATTGCTTTATTGGTATGCTCGAAGTATTATTGTTTTTATGTCAAATGATAGACTATTGCTTTGAATCACTCGTGTCTTAATATTTATGCCATGATTAGACATATGATCAAGATTATGCTAGGTAGCATTCCACATCAAAAATTATTCTTTTTTATCATTTACCTACTCGAGGACGAGTAGGAATTAAGCTTGGGGATGCAGATACGTCTCTGTCGTATCTATAATTTTTGATTGTTCCATGCCAATATTATTCACTTTCATATACTTTTTGGCAACTTTTTATATTATTTTTGGGACTAACATATTGATCCAGTGCCCAGTGCCAGTTTCTGTCTGTTGCATGTTTTTTGTTTCGCAGAAACCCAATATCAAACGGAGTCCAAACGGAAAAAAACGGACGGAGATTTTTTTTGGAATATTTATGATTTTCTGGAAGTAAAATCAACGCGAAACGGTATCCGAGGTGGACACGAGGTAGGGGCACGCCCTACCCCCCAGGCGCGCCCCTGACCCTCGGGAGCCCACCGTAAGGCAGTTGACGCTCTCCTTCTGCGCAAGAAAGCTAATTTTATGAGAAAGATCTGGGCGAAAGATTCACCCCAATCGGAGTTACGGATCTCCGGATATAAAGGAAACGGTGAAGGGGTAGAATCAGCCAACGCAGAGAACGCAGAAACAGAGAGATAGATCCAATCTCGGAGGGGCTCTCGCCCCTCCCAAGCCATGGGAGCCAAGGACCAGAGGGGAAACCATTCTCCCATCTAGGGAGAAGGCCAAGGAAGAAGAAGAAGAAGGGGGGCTCTCTCCCCCTTGCTTCCGGTGGCGCCGGAACGCCGTCGGGGGCCATCATCATCACCGCGATCTTCACCAACACCGCCGCCATCTTCACCAATATCTCCACCAACTCTTCCTCCCTCTATGCAGCGGTGTAACCTCTCTCTTACCCGCTGTAATCTCTACTTAAACATGGTGCTCAACACTATATATTATTTCCCAATGATGTATGGCTATCCTATGATGTTTGAGTAGATCTGTTTTGTCCTAATGGCTATTTGATGATTGTGATTGGTTTGAGTTGTATGTTTTATTATTGGTGCTGCCCTATGGTGCCCTCCGTGTCGCGCAAGCGTGAGGGATTCCCGCTGTAGGGTGTTGCAATACATTCATGATTCGCTTATAGTGGATTGGTGAGTGACCGAAAGACAAACCCGAGTAAGAGGGATTGTTGCGTATGGGATAAAGGGGACTTGATACTTTAATGCTATGGTTGGGTTTTACCTTAATGAATCTTTAGTAGTTGCGGATGCTTGCTAGAGTTCCAATCATAAGTGCATATGATCCAAGTAAAGAAAGTATGTTAGCTTATGCCTCTCCCTCAAATAAAATTGCAGTAATGATTACCGGTCTAGTTATCGATTGCCTAGGAACAAATAAATTTCTCGTGACAACAAGCTCTTTACTTTTACTAGTTTAGTTGTGTCTTTATCTAAGCAGCCCCTAGTCTTTGTTTACTTGCTCTTTATTGTCTTGCAATCCTAGCCTTTCACACCTACAAAGTACTTCTAGTTTCATACTTGTTCTGGATAAAGCGAACGTCAAGCGTGCGTAGAGTTGTATCGGTGGTCGATAGAACTTGAGGGAATATTTATTCTACCTTTAGCTCCTCATTGGGTTCGACACTCTTACTTATCGAAAACTGTTGCGATCCCCTATACTTGTGGGTTATCATATGTGAACGTTAGGATCTATCACACGCGATCATTACGAGGTGCTTCGAAACAACAAACTTTTGCAACGGCGCACAGTTAGGGGAACACTTTCTTGAAATTATTATGAGGGATCATCTTATTTACTACCGTCGTTCTAAGCAAATAAGATGCAAAAACATGATAAACATCACATGCAATCAAATAGTGACATGATATGGCCAATATCATTTTGCTCCTTTGATCTCCATCTTCGGGGCGCCATGATCATCATCATCACCGGCATGACACCATGATCTCCATCATCATGATATCCATCATCGTGTCTCCATGAAGTTGTCTCGCCAACTATTACTTCTACTACTATGGCTAACGGTTTAGAAAAGAAGTAAAGTAATTACATGGCGTTATTCAATGACACGCAGGTCATATAATAAATAAAGTCAACTCCTATGGCTCCTGCCGGTTGCCATACTCATCGACATGCAAGTCGTGATTCCTATTACAAGAACATGATCAATCTCATACATCACATATATTTCATTCATCACATCCTTTTGGCCATATCACATCACAAGGCATATGCTGCAAAAACAAGTTAGACGTCCTCTAATTGTTGTTGCAAGTTTTTACGTGGCTACTATAGGGTTCTAGCAAGAATGTTTCTTACCTATGCCAAAACCACAACGTGATATGCCAATTTCTATTTACCCTTCATAAGGACCCTTTTCATCGAATCCGATCCGACTAAAGTGGGAGAGACAGACACCCGCTAGCCACCTTATGCAACTAGTGCATGTCAGTTGGTGGAACCTGTCTCACGTAAGCGTACGTGTAAGGTCGGTCCGGGCCGCTTCATCCCACGATGCCGCCGAAACAAGATAAGACTAGTAGTGGCAAGTAAATTGACAAAATCTACGCCCACAACAAAATTGTGTTCTACTCGTGCATAGAAACTACGCATAGACCTAGCTCATGATGCCACTGTTGGAGATCGTTGCAGAAAATAATTTTTTTCTACGCATCACCAAGATCAATCTATGGAGTCATCTAGCAACAAGAGAGAGAGGTGCATCTACATACCCTTGTAGATCACGAGCGGAAGCGTTCAAGAGAAAGGGGTTGATGGAGTTGTACTCGTCGTGATCCAAATCACCGATGATCCTAGCGCCGAACGGACGGCACCTCCGCGTTCAACACACGTACGGAGCGGAGACGTCTCCCACGCCTTGATCCAGCAAGGAGGAGGGAGAGGTTGAGGAAGAGAGCTCCAACAGCAGCACGACGGCGTGGTGATGATGGAGAGGCAGTACTCCGGCAGGGCTTCGCCAAGCTTCTGCGGAGGAGGATAAGTGTTGGGGAGGGGAGGGGTTGCGCCTTGGAGGTGTGTGTGCATCCCTTCCCTTGCCACTCTATTTATAGGGGGAGGAGGAAGGGGGCCGGGCCCCTCTAGATGAGATCTAGAAGGGGGGCGGCGGCCAAGGGGGGGGGGACTTGCCCCCCAAGCAAGGGGGGCGCCCCCTTTAGGGTCCCCCCCAACCCTAGGCGCATGGACCCAAGGGGGGGATGCGCCCAGCCCTCTAAGGGCTGGTTCCCTTCCCACTATGGCCCATGAGGCCCTCCGAGAGAGGTGTCCGCTCCCGGTGGCCCCGGTACAATACCGGTATGCCCCCGAACCTTTCCGGTGACTGTATGTCAACTTCCCATATATAAATCTTCACTTTTGGACCATTCCGGAACTGCTCGTGACATCCGGGATCTCATCCGGGACTCCGAACAACATTCGCTAATCACATACAAGTCTTCCTAATAACCCTAGCGTCATCGAACCTTAAGTGTGTAGACCCTACGGGTTCGGGAATCACGTAGACATGACCGAGACAGCTCTCCAGCCAATAACCAACAGCGGGATCTGGATACCCATGTTGGCTCCCACATGTTCCACGATGATCTCATCGGATGAACCATGATGTCGAGCATTCAAGTAATCCCGTATACAATTCCCTTTGTAATCGGTACGTTACTTGCCCGAGATTCAATCGTCGGTATCCCAATACCTCGTTCAATCTCGTTACCGGCAAGTCACTTTACTCGTTACGTAATGCATGATCCTGTGACCAACCACTTGGTCACATTGAGCTCATTATGATGATGCATTACCGAGTGGGCCCAAAGATACCTCTCCGTCATACGGAGTGACAAATCCCAGTCTCAATTCGTGCCAACCCAACAGACACTTTCGGAGATACCTATAGTGCACCTTTATAGTCACCCAGTTACGTTGTGACGTTTGGTACACCCAAAGCACTCCTACGGTATCCGGGAGTTACACAATCTCATGGTCTAAGAAACTGATACTTGACATTAGAAAAGCTTTAGCAAACGAACTACACGATCTTGTGCTATGCTTAGGATTGGGTCTTGTCCATCACATCATTCTCCTAATGATGTGATCCCGTTATCAATGACATCCAATGTCCATAGTCAGGAAACCATGACTATCTGTTGATCAACGAGCTAGTCAACTAGAGGCTCACTAGGGACATGTTGTGGTCTATGTATTCACACATGTATCATTGTTTCCGATTAATACAATTATAGCATGAACAATAGACAATTATCATGAAGAAGGGGATATAATAATAATCATTTTATTATTGCCTCTAGGGCATATTTCCAACAGGCTCTATAGTATGCTATGCTGTGTACCGCACCTGAAGTGTGCCTTGCCATGAGTCAATCAAGGGGTACAAGAGTGATCCAGGAATGGATCACATGACAGCGGTCAAACTTATCCTTAGTAACTAGTGGACTAAGGAATTTTCTCGATTATGGAGGTGGTAAAAGAGTTCGTCGTAAAGGGTTACGTCGATGCAAACTTTGACACTAATCCAGATGACTCTGAGTAGTAAACCGGATTCATATAGTAGAGCAGTTATTTGGAATAGCTCCAAGTAGCGCATGGTAGCTGCATCTACAAGATGACATAGAAATTTGTAAAGCACACACGGATCTGAAAGGTTCAGACTCGTTGACTAATAACCTCTCTCACAAGCGAGATATGATCAAACCCCATGGGTGTTGGATTCATTACAATCACATAGTAATGTGAACTAGATTATTGACTCTAGTGCAAGTGGGAGACTGTTGGAAATATGCCCTAGAGGCAATAATAAAATGGTTATTATTATATTTCCTTGTTCATGATAATTGTCTATTGTTCATGCTATAATTGTATTAACCAGAGACCATAATACATGTGTGAATACGTAGACCACAACATGTCCCTAGTGAGCCTCTAGTTGACTAGCTCGTTGATCAATAGATGGTTATGGTTTCCTGACCATGGACATTGGATGTCTTTGATAATGGATGTGATGGACAAGACCCAATCCTAAGCATAGCACAAGATCGTGTAGTTCGTCTGCTAAAGCTTTTCTAATGTCAAGTATCATTTCCCTAGACCATGAGATTGTGCAACTCCCGGATACCGTAGGAATGCTTTGGGTGTGCCAAACATCACAACGTAACTGGATGGCTATAAAGGCACACTACGGGTATCTCCGAAAGTGTCTGTTGGGTTGGCACGAATCGAGACTAGGATTTGTCACTCCGTGTGACGGAGAGGTATCTCTGGACCCACTCGGTAGGACATATGATCACGATATGATGTGTTACGGAACGAGTAAAAGTGACTTGCCGGTAACGAGATTGAACGAGGTATTGGGATACCGACAATCGAATCTCGGGCAAGTAACGTACCGATTGACAAAGGGAATTGTATACAGGATTGATTGAATCCCCGACATCGTGGTTCATCCGATGAGATCATCGTGGAACATGTGGGACTAGAGTTGTTATAGGAATTAGTGTGCAGTTACCGAATGTTGTTCGGAGTCCCGGATGATATCCCAGACATCAGGAGGAGTTCCGGAATAGTCCGGAGGTAAAGATTTATATATGGGAAGTCCTATTTTGGCCACCGGAAAATGTTCGGGATTTTTCGGTATTGTACCGGGAAGGTTCTAGAAGGTTCCGAAGTAGGGCCCGCCTGCATGGGGGACCCACATGAATGTGGGTAGTGGGGGCAAGGCCCCACACCCCTGGTCAAGGCGCATCAATATCCCCCCTTAGAAGGAATAAGATCATATCCCGAAGGGATAAGATCAAGATCCCTAAAAAAGGGGGATAACAATCGGTGGGGAAGGGAAATGTTGGGATTTCTTTCCCCCACCTTTGCCAACGCCCCAATGGACTTGGAGGGCAAGAAACCAGCCCCCTCCACCCCTATATATAGTGAGGAGGCGCATGGGAGCCGCACCCCTTCCCCTGGCGCAGCCCTCTCCCTCCCCAACACCTCCTCTGCAGTAGTAGTGCTTGGTGAAGCCCTGCCGGAGAACTGCAAGCTCCACCACCACGCCGTCGTGCTTCCGGATCTCTCCCTCAACTTCTCCTCTCTGCTTGCTGGATCAAGAAGGAGGAGACGTCCCCGGGCTGTACGTGTGTTGAACGCGGAGGCGCCATTGTTCGGCGCTTAGATCGGAATCAACCGCGATCTGAATCGCTACGAGTACTACTCCTTCATCCGCGTTCTTGTAACGCTTCCGCATCGCGATCTTCAAGGGTATGAAGATGCACTCCCCTCTCTCTCGTTGCTAGTCTCTCCATTGATTGATCTTGGTGATGCGGAGAAATTTTTTAATTTCTGCAACGATCCCCAACAGCCGGAGCACGTCGGCATGGTGGCCCCCGACGACGAGCCCGCCCTCAAATGGGCGAGGGAGGACTACGTCCGCGAGCAGGTGCGCCGCCAGCGTCGCGTACCTGGAGACCCAGGCCCGTAGCCGCGCCGAGGAGCGTCGCCGCGCTGAGGAGCGTCGCCGTGTCGCCGAGGAGGGCAGCGTTATCATCATCGACAGCGACGACGAGGGCGAGGCCGGGCCGTCAACCGTTGTCGACGACCCCAGCGAGGGATGCAGCAGGCACGCAGGTGAGGCGCGCGGCAACGACGATGACGACGACGACTACACCCGCTTCTACAAGCTTTTCGGCATGTAGACGGCGGCGGCAGCGGCTTAGGCTTTTATTAGTTTGTTTTTAAGTTAGTTCATGCATGTTTTTAAGTTTTGTACAAATTTCGTCGAAAATTGGCCGAACTTCGTCGAGTTTGCAAAAATATTGAAACGAACTTCGCCTAACCCGCGGGCGCGTGACTGTGAGCAAACCGAGCCCCAGGGGGCGATCTAGCGCCGGTTCGCCCCCAGGCTGCTCTTTTTCGGCGCCCTGGGGGGCCGAACGGCTTGAGATGCTCTTAGAATCTTGAGAATTGACCCTCCACCCAGCTTCTCCCAGAATCTTTAACCCATATTTTTTTTTTACAATCCTAGCTAGTTAGGCTGGGCTTACCTCTCTTTTGTCCCACTCCTACACATTTTTCTTCCCTTGTCATGCGTAGTGGGGTTCAATCTCTTAGGTATATAGGATAAGCAAGCAAGGTCTTGCACATTCACATGGTGGTCAAGATTGTAACTTGACGTATTATGGCATACGGTATAAAACCCAAGGACACTATTAAGGCTCTACAACAAATCTATACATACGGTTTCCTAATTATTTGTTATTTTTATTATGTACTCCCGATGAACTTTTATAATAGATCTGATGATTTTGCAAAAAGAAAAGGAAAAAGAGAGATAGAGTAGGATGATGGATAGAAGAAAAATGCATACAGAGTGCGCTCTCTTTTTTTTTCTCTCATCCGGCTTTGTTGAGAGGCCTCAGAGATAATCACGTGAAAAAATAACACATGCAGTTCCAATGCATTTGGGATTATCATCACCATTTCACAAAGCAAAGATAACACAAAAGATTTACACATGCTCCAGCCAAAACAAGCAAGAAGAAAAAAGCTTTGTACACTGAGCTCAACTAGAGTCTACAGCTAACATCCATCCACATATCATCAACTCCGCAGCTAGGCCTTGCGCGTCCGGCCGCGGCCGCGGGGCATATAAATACAAGTTTCAAAATTCAAAATTTTTAGTTTGCCCAGTTCAAAGCTCGTCGAATCGTCGCCTGGGATGGGCCTCATCAAGCCCTCTCTCGGGTGAACCGGCCATCTTTTAGCTCCTATATATAGATAAATAGATGTACAAGCCACATTGAGTTGACAAACAACAACAGCATGATCCTGCTACCCGATGTTGGCCACGAACGGCACCAGGCGCTTGTGGTCCCGCTTGCGGCCGAGGGCGCAGGTGTCGAGGACGCGCCCGAGCAGCAGCCGGGTGTTCTGCAGCGCCACGTCGCGCGTGACCAGCCCGGTGTCCACGGGGGCGGCGACGCCCTGGGCCGCCATCATGGACCCGAACCCCGACCCGGCGGCGTACTGGAGCGGCCCGCTCCGGGCCTTGAACGACGACTGGGGAAGCAGCATCCTCTCCAGCACCTTCTCACCCGTCATCATCCCCCCATGGCCGCCACCGTTCTCGCCCGACAGCCCCAGGCTGTCGTCGCTGCCGGCCGTGCCGCCGCCGCCGCAGCTCCGCAGCAGCGCCTCCAGCACGTTGAGCGCCTCCGCGCACAGCGCGCTCTCCACCAGCTGCGACACCACGTTGTACACCTGGGGGATCTGGGACGGGTCCACGGGGGTCTGCTGCAGCAGCGACTTGAGCATCAGGAGCACCACCCGCTGGTAGTCCAGAGGGCCCCTCTCCAGGAGCCTGAGGAGGTGCCCAAAGGCCAGGGACGAGTGCTTCGGGAACCACTCGGCGCAGATCGGCGGCGAGGCGCGCGCGAAGAGGTCTTCCAGCGAGATGATTTCCCCGTAAGAGTATGCTCTGAAGACCTCGGCTAGGACATGAAGAGATTTCACACGGCACCATCCTGAGATATTGGATGCCACATAGTAGGCCTTCTGGTTCTGTTCTTGTAGAGGCGAAGCTGACCCGAGGGAAGATACGTCCTTGGTGAGCTGCAACCCGAGCCATGGGAGCAGACCTGTGATGTGCATCAGCAGCCTTGTCTCGGGATTCCCAAATATAGAATCACATGTGGGTATCGTGATCCTAGATAGCACCTCGATTGCAGACCCATGGCTGGCGCTAGACATGAGCCCTTTCAGTACCA
Organism: Triticum dicoccoides; assembly: GCF_002162155.2. Classification (NCBI taxonomy): domain Eukaryota; kingdom Viridiplantae; phylum Streptophyta; class Magnoliopsida; order Poales; family Poaceae; genus Triticum; species Triticum dicoccoides. The sequence goes on along the minus strand of NC_041391.1, from coordinate 719,975,797 downwards.
GCGGCTGCACGCCTTCAAAATCAGGGACCTTTCCAGTCTCAGTGACAGACAGCAGCCTCTCTGAGGTAGTCCTCGACTCCAGCCTGTGGAGGTCGCTTATATACCCATTGACGTCGAATTCATCACGGGGCATGCTGGAGAGCAACACATTCTCAGTTGTCCGGTCACGGAAGGTCAAGCGATCAATCACCCTACAGAACAATTCAAGCACTTGGCAGTAAATGTGGACAAAGTCGGTATGCATCAGCGCAACACAGCCCCAGAAGAGCTGCGGGTAAAGTATCACCTTCTCCGGCTCCATGTTCTCAACCATGACTTGAAGTGTTAACAAATTCTCCATTGCAAACCCCAGAACAGAAGGGACAGGGTTACCCAAACATCTGTGGACACACCTCAGAAGCAACACGCAGCTATCACTCTTGACACTAGGACGTAAAGCACGATATATCTGGTGCGATCGGCAGGCCAGGTGACGGGATGTGCACTCCATGGCCCACTTAAGTGCTTCAGCACCCCAAGTCTCACGAAGATCCCCCTGGAAGAAAATTGCACTGACCATGCTTTGTACGAGTGCTGACAAGAGTGAAGTGCTAGGAAGTTCAGTCCGGACAAGGGTAGGATCCTCGTTCTCCCACATCAGGCTGCCTCTTTTAGACTGGATGTATTTTATCAAGCTCACCACATGCTGCTTATTCTCCCTTTCACTGCTCTCAACCTCATACAGTTCAAGATGCCGGCCAGCAAGCGAGTAGAGGAGATTCACGAGCAAATCCTGGCAATGCTCAAGCACAATGTCCTCCGAGCTATCCATTGAAACACACGTGACATGGAACAACAGAGGCAAATTTTCACGGAAGTCCTCATCATTTTCATAAGCAATTTCAGCAAGGAGAATCAAAGCAATGTCGGCACGTGAAAGCAAGTGCTGGTGCCCCTGTAATGCAGATTGGAGCTCATTAGCATTAATCCCATGAATTCCACTGCCCCCCTGATGCAGAAATTCATCGTTTGAATTTGGGGTGTCAAAATAGTAGTCACCACTATCCCTGGAAACATGACGGCTCCTCAGATGACCAGCCGAGCTTCGGACACCCATCAACGGCCCTGACATGTTCATTAAGGCTGGAAGGAGCTGGCCTGACCGGCCTGTAGTGGGGTTTGGGATGTTGGTCACCTCTGGGGCCAATGGGCTCAATGGGCCAGACACACTTCGTCCAGTGACTGTCGATGTCCGCCAGCTCAAGTTTCCGCTGACATTCCTGATTGCGCCATCAAGAGAACCACGGACAAGCAGAGGGGACATGTGAGGCTGGCTATCAATTACTGATGATATCTGAGAGGTAGTAGGTCCTTGAGAGAACTCCAACACAACATTTGCAGAAGCATCAAACTTCCCAGGCCTGATTGGTTCCTCGTTCTCTTCAAGCATTCTCTGAGATAACTCACAGACCAAATGATCAATGGTCTGCTGTGGGCAAATTCGAGCTAGGTATAGACTGACACGCTTGGCAACTGAGAAGTACGTAGCAAATGCACCAGTGATCTCTGCTGATGGATTGGCATCGCAGTCCTCTATCCCTCTGGTAATCAAGAAGTTAAGCACGGGGATAATATTGCGAGTATTGCTTGCAACGGTGCTCCATAGTTTCTCAATCTCATCAGGAAACTGATCACCATGCTTCCATGTCACGTAATAAAGACTTTTCAGCAATCTCTCACTCCACCCAGACTCCTTTAATCTCACAAAGTTGAGATTTTCTATCCAAGGAGCCATGCATGTGAGGACCTGATGCTGTGCTATGATGTCCACTGCGTCAAGCTGGCGCTGCATAATTTCCCCGCATAGATGCTCACTGAGTTCAGGATGGTCCTTGGCGAGCTTTGAGGACAGCTTGTACTGGAATTGTTGGTAGGAGTCTGGAAGGTTGCCAACAACAGATGCCCGATAATGTCCAATGCCATCAGCATCATCTTCAGCCCATTCACGGAGAGAGAGTGTCTCCAGCATCTGGAGGGCACTGTCACGGATCAGTTTTGTTTGATCGACCACCTTGTAGAGGATCAAGCTCAAAAGTCTCTGGATCTCACATTTTGGAATTTCTTGACGCATGTAAACTTCAGCCAGAACACTGAAATACCCATCCGCTATTGCAGCGTCTGGAGAGTAGCACTGCAAAGATCGACACATGATTGAAACCATCAATTTAACAGTGATGGCAAGCAATACTGTAAAAACTATAAGCGTAACATCCTAGAAGGAAATAACCAAGAATGACTAAAGAAGGGACAAAAAAGAAATATGAAACAGCTCAAGTTTAGGGTATCCCCTGAGGCCCAGTTCTTTTTGGCGATTCTCACAGAATCGCCCCCCTCCCCAGCTTCTCCCAGAATCGTCACTTCGTAGTTTTTTTACAATCCTATCTAGTTAAGGTCTAATTAGCTAGGATTGTAAAAAAAATATGAAGTGATGATTCTAGGAGAAGCTGGTGAGAGGGGCGATTCTGGGAGAATCGCCCAAAAGAACTGGCCTTGTATTTTATTCTGCCCCCCCCCCCATCCCAGGGGCAAAATGTCCTTGCTCTTGTAAATAACTTTCCCTTATTAATTTAACACAGTAGGAGCCGCCCTCTCCTGCTGTTTTCTCTTCAGAAAAAATATATGAATAGCACCATCCTAAGCTGAACAAGATTAATCAACAAGATGATGGTCACCAAAGAATTAATAGACCAGTTTGAGAAGAGAACTTCAACATGAATATACAAATGCAACTAAATGGCTAATTTAAAGAACACACAATGCGTACCCAGTGCGATTAGTTTACTTGTTGCCACACAGTCAGAAATTATAAGGCATAAAAACAGAAGCAGAACTTACCTGGTCTATGCAAGCAGGGAACAAATCCAAATTTGTCTGCAAAATATTCTTCAACGCAGTTTTTGCTAAGAGAACTCGAAACTGACTAGCCTTTTGCTTGTCCTTCCCACCAAAGCGTCCTCCATCGGTATGCTTCGAGTATGATGGTGTTCGAGGATCTACTGGTGAATGCCCAAAAGGTGCTCTCAGAGCTGGTTCCCTGAACAAACTATTGATCCACAATATTACACGACCTGACATCTTTCTAGCATTATCATCAAAACAAGGACCATAAAGCAAAGAAGCAATAGCATGCATGGAAGCCCAATTGATGGCTTCCAACTGCTCAGCCATTTCCCTGTCAAATGCAAGCTTGTCGAGTGATTCCCTTGACCTATTATGTTGAGTGGCTTTATATCGCTCAAGTTCACGGCGATAATCAGTGCCGCCTTCCTGCCCCCATGAGCTGCCAGATTCATCACTCCAGTTAAGGAGAAGATCGAAAAGTTTCTTACGTATTCTGTTGTCAAACCTCTCAGACCTTGCATCAACAAACTCAGGAGCTAGATATCTTATGACAGATGCTAATGCATATCGGAGAGGCTGTACATCCTGAAAGCCATCAGATGATGACATGTTGATTTGGCGGTATGTTTCTTCAATAAACTTTAGAAAATGTAAACGGAGAACAGGCTTCCGAATAAGCATCCCAGGCCAAATCTTTTCAGCTATCATTCGATGTATGTTTGCAACATGAGTGCGCAGATCCTCACGGCGGGACCTAGGATTCTGCAGAGGCAAACACATAAGAAAATAACTACAGTAAGAGAGCATACATTATTATGACTATTTTAAATGTTGATGTGCTTGCTCTTGCATACAGACTAATGCAAAAAAATAGAAATACAAATGATATGTGCATTTTACTATATTTTAACTAATAAGTTAGAATATTGGGCATGGAATATGGCCAAAGAGAAACGAAAGAACTTATTAAGCTACATAGCTATGTAAAGTCAACTGAATCAAATAAGATATGTCATCAGAGAAGCAAAGGTCAAGTTTCAGTGAAACAGCAAGGTCTACCAAATATTTGACCTCTTGAGTGAAGATGTTTAAGGAATAAAGAGGCAGTGACTTTGATGAATCCAACAATTTAACCACTATATTGATATTGGAAGAAGGTAAAGCCGATGTACCTTCCATTTTGATTTTCCTTCAGTTTCTGATGAAACATCCTCAAGAAAAAATGCAAGTTCACCAAACATGATTTCACATACTTCTAGATGTGAGTGCCCAAGTGCAGCCGTAGCAGCAAGCTGCAGAAACAAAAATAAACCAAAAGGATAAATTAATTCATGTACTGATGCCATAATCAACTAATCATGTACTATGTTGAAATGCTTGACTGAGATTCAATATACAGCAAAATGGCATTAATACTTTAATCCATAGTCTGTTAGCTCATAATTGTCCCGCAAATGTCATTATAGTGCAAAACTAGAGTAATATGCAAGGTGGAGTTTGAACGCTTGGAAAAATAATCATCTTACTGCATATCCTTCTGAACCATGGCGCAGCGATGGGAAAATTGTATGGAAGATGTCTCTCGCTGCTTTGGGGACAAATTCTTTGTTATCAGGTGGGCAAGAGCATGCAAATGTTGCATATATCAACCACTGGTCAAGCTTGGCCTCAGAATCTTGTAATTGCTGAGACTTTCCACCTAGCTCGGAGGGAGTGATTTGATCAAGTCTCCTAACAACTTCTAATCTGTTGAGTCGTGAAAGAAAGTCAATAAGATGCCCAGCCAAATTGTCAAATCAATGCAGAAATCTGAGTTGTTTAAGATCTAGGATGAAGAGAAAAAGGAAAGAAAGAAGCAAGGTCACATTGATCATTGCTCTTGGTGGTGACAGAAACTGACATTGATCCTTGACCTTGATAGGGGCAGAAAACTGACAATGGTCTACGAAGTAAGAGAAAACCCTGACATCTCATCAATTCTTCACATGCCCGCACCATAATAACATAACATACTTCAACACTCAACCATCTTAGTGGAAACTTATATAAAAGCTAATCGATATTTCAAACGACTCAAGCTCTAAGCATTACACGATCACATAAGAACACTAGTTCTGATATTACCAAACTGTACAATGCATCTTCAGTATTGGTTTCTCACTTGACCATCAAATTCAATAAAATGACGTATTAAATTTTTGCACTGTATAGTATATTTGTTTTTATAAGCTATTTAAAGAAATATAAACTCCTCTGCAAGCCGGCTCCTATGCTAGTTTGAATAAACAAATTCAGTAAATAAAACAAATTCAGTATTGGGTGTCTCAAGCTCTCAGCTAGTCAACTCTTCATCTAAGGAGGTTTTAACACAACTGGTCAAACTTCCCATCTAAGGAGGTGAGCTTCTACTCCAAATTTCTTGCGAACAGAATTCAGAAAGAAAAGAAGCCCTACTGTAGTGTTTCCATAGTGCAAAGAAGCCTCTGCATAATCGAACACACAACAGAAAACCGACATGGGGAAAAAAAAGATCAACTAGCATATTAACAAACTAAACCATATATACAACAACTCTAAGGCGCAAGCACACAAGATTACGAGGGACTGCAACCATGTGGTGTGGAATAGGGTATCGACTTGTAATTATTCTCTCTGGATGAACGATATAGTGGATAACATGATCACACTTTTCTTAAAAAATATGCACAAAAAAATCCAAAAGAAGACCGGAGTTCTTGCCTTGCAACATGCACAGAGGCAGGACAAAGTTCAGCCGCATATTTCACAATTTCACTCAGGTAGCGGGCCCATCTACTTTTATCAGCACTCTCCAAGATGGATTGAAGTGTCACATCAGAAGGGATGGGATCCATCTCACGTCTAAGATCATAAGGTCGCCCTGGATCCCAATAACAGCTCTGAACAATGTCTTCCTGCAAAATTATAAATATTTACTTATGTGGTCAAGCATGAAAAGGTTCAATGATAAATTTCAAGGCTCTGTTCGGAATGTGCGGGTGTAGGAAACCGCAAGAATATTAGAGGAAAGAAACATTGCAACTAAATATTTTACTTCCAATTAAAAATGTTGCATCTCAGATAAGTCTTCTGACAGCTCAAAGAAACTTAAATCCAACAAGCAATGATATAAGGAACTCACCCCATTTTCCTCTATGATGTCAATGATAAATATTGGTTCTGGTTCAAGTCTCAGTTTAGTGTCGCCTTCATTTGCTGAGTAATCTCTCAGATCATTCTTTAGAGATCGAACACATCGCAATAACTCCAGAGCTGTAAGCCGTATTTGAACATCAGCAGAGCTGAGAAAGACAAGACCAACCGCATCCATTTCCGAGGCACGGAATTCAGATATATCTTTGGACCTATGAAAAGGAGATGATTTCTGTAGCATATCGCCTCCAAGACTAGAACGTCTAAAACTTTGCATATCTTTTGCCAGAAGTTCCTCAGAGAGGCAAGCTCTCCACAACCGCATAAGCTCTACTAGGCGTCCCAGTGAATTGAGAATCAAAATAGGGAACTCATCGGGGAGTTTCAGGATAAAAGTAGCCATTCCTTTCAGCACAGCAAACCGACGATCAGGTAGAAATCGTACGATCCTGTTCAAAACTAGCACGGCTTCTTCACGGACAACAGGGTCAATACTCGTTACATGTTGAGGTATAATCTCAGTCATTCTATCATTACGCCCCACCTCTTCTATCAAGTATGGTATACATTTAAGCACAGATCTGAAGAGTGATCCCTGAGATTTATCCTTTGTTACGTTATCTGAAAATATGATACTAGAAATCAGGGGTAAATACAGCAAATGGATTAAAGTATTTGCTGCTCTCTTTCACAATTTTCATTATCAGTATGGTCCAAAATAAATACATAGAAACAATAGCACTTTGCGGTATTTTGAACATTTGCTACATATGATGAATTGATGATAAGTAGCAACATACCAATTGTAGATTTCGATGATGTAAGAAGGGCTAGGCTATAAGCCTTGCTACAAGACCTTAATATTGACTCGATGGCTGACTTGACTTTTGGAACATAGTGGCCAATACCATACACTGAAAATACAGAGTAAATATACTGCTTACCATATTGTCACAAAATAATTAAGTTCTAAAAGCTGATACGGCTGCCAAAACCATGTTACCTTGGAAAACATCCAGGCCAATTTGTTGATTTGATGGAGAAACAACAATCTCAAGCAAAGCCCTAAGGCCAACAACCTTTGCTTCACTAAGACTATCTGGTTTCAACAGTTCAAGTATCATATGGTTCATTGCAAAATCCAGGTTGCTCTCAGCCAAGGTCACACAAAACTCAACAAGTTTATCATGCTGGACATCTTGAGTCAGTAACCCTTTCTTCAACACGGTCAGCAATTGAGAGGTCACACTGTCTAAATAGTCCCAAACTTGATTTCTGGGCTGATAATCTGCATAAACGTTTACATAAAATTTTACCAGCCGGTGTAGACAATCTAGTGCCATTGATCGATGATTCTTATCCTGTGCAATAAACAGCCAATCAGATGTATGCTTCATGCAGCACAAAGGAAGAATACAAGTTTCATAAATCAGAATGTCTATTATAAAGAAAAAGAACAATACAAAATATTGATCAGTAAGACAGTATGAGATCATAATCTTGTTCTCATAATGTGTAGACATAAATTACCTTAAGATACTTATACAGGATCTCCAAATGCTGAGAGAAGTTAATGTTGAACGTCTGGGAATCACCAAGGCAAAGAAAAAGAGTGACCAGTGGAAATCCAACCTGCAAAGAAGATTCAGCATCAAATATAAATAGGAAAATATGTGGTGCAACAACAAGTCAGAAACTAGCATGTCACGAAAATAATGAGTGAGGAGTTTATTGCCGTAATTTAGGGATGCAAATTTGGAACCTACAGGGTACCCTTCGGCCCTTCTTAGTTCAACCAAATGAACTAACTTCAAAAGGTGAGGTGAATTCTGAAGGTTTAGTTGATTTAGTTGAACTAAGGAGGGTCGGAGGTACCCTGGAGGTTCCAAATTTGCATCCCTACCGTAATTCATCCACAACAGTTAAAACTTAATCCACACATAACCAAAAAAACACAATTCATTAAATTTACAGAACAGTTTCTAAAAATCTCAGTCCTGTGTCATTAAATCCTCATGCCAGCAAGCAAATAAACATGTAAAAACATTTGAATAAACTGAGTGGTTTGATTGATTAAGGAGTAAAATAAAGAGTTTAGGACCTTTTATGGAATCTAATATTTCTTCCAATTGAGAAGGTGGTGATCGCTATCTAAGATAAAAACAGGAAAAAAAACTTGTGGAAACTGGAAAGTAGGAAGTGTAAAGACAATGTTCATAATAAGAAAGTTGCCACTTTCTGGGCATAAAATAAGAAACTGAAGGTAGGTCAAATTTGCGAGGTATCAAAGTAACCAACAGCAAGAAGATTAAGAAATGAAATCAACACATACAATTTTTTGTACAAATATGGAAGTTCAACTGTTCAAGTATAAAAATAAAATGTCAACAACTTACAGCAATATGCTTGCTCTGCTTATCCATCCAATACATGAGCTGCCCTCTTATTCGAGTAACAGCATCATACCAAAGTGACAATGCAGGTTCCACACCTAGTGGAGGCCAATGATTTTTGCCTCCCTCGGCAAGTGGGGCCAGTATACTTGAGAGCATGTTGCACAAAGCATGTTGCAGTTCACTCTTTCTCTTGTTTGGAGGTCGATTTAGAGGATTTGCTTTTGCGATGAAGGATACCGAAGCATTCAGCCCACCCTCCGTCTTCACCTGGACAAATAAATTAAGGGAACATACATAAGCCATCATAAATTTTATGATATAGATGCACCATACATGCCAGAACAAAATGGAGGCATTCCATGAAGCCTTGTTATCCAACAGAAAAGTCAAGAGGATGAACGAATGGAGTATAGATCCTTCTTGTGTAAGTGAATATGCTTTTATTTGGAAACAAAATTGTGCAGAACGAAGGGGCCTCCTGGATTATGGTGGGGGGAGGGGGGAGGGTCGGAAGTCAGTGTGTACATGTAGAACAGTAGAAACGTACATGATTCAGATGCATCTAGGGATTGCTCATGTTACGGTTTGGTTAGTGGAATTGGAGCACAGCAGGATACTAGGGAATTGAATTCTTAGGAAGTTCCTGTATTTTTTTTTCAATAAATGAAATGGGTACAACATGTTTCTATATGTGATGCCAGAATATATCACATTGGCCATGTCATGCACTTTGAATCCTTATGAACTGGAACAAATATTGAAATAATTAAGTAGTCTTTGTATAATCGTACCCCCAGTTTGAGGTAGCGCATCCCATTAATAATGTTGAGTGTCTCACTTCTAGCAACAGGAGTATCAACACGGCGATTATTAAGCTCAATAAAAAACCTCTCGGTCACAGAACTAAACCTGCATGAATAATCAGTTTTCTCAGTAACTTAAGACAGATGTTCCCCTGATCCATGGCAGTAGGACACATTAAGAAACGTACCTGATACGTGATAAAGCTCCTAAAAGTTGAGCAACATGATCTAAAAGGAGACCTCGCAGATCAACCAATGAAGGATAGTCTACTTGGCTAACAACCCTGGAGAAGGCAAATAAGGTAGGGAGGGGCTCAGCATCCACAAGTACATAAGTTTCCTTCTCTCTTCTTTTAGGGTAATAAGTTTCCTTTTTATGGCACATGTAAAACAAATTGAGGAACTTGGCACATGTAAACAAAATAAGACAGCATATAGGCGTTGCATACATATAAGTATTATTTATGTGCTGTTCCAATGCTCAAACAATCAGCCGAGTAGCCTATTAACTGGCTGATTAACAGCTGATTGGACGGTCACCAAGTCGAATTCAGCATATTCAATGCATTTTGTTAATTTTTAAAAAGGGAAAGTTTTTGCTCATTTGCTAAGAATTGGATGTTCAATGTACAGCATTCTGCTTTAAGATTGCACAAGCTGGTATTGACATGATCTTACCATACAAGTCACTGCATTCAAGAAGGCAGTAAATTCTCACCTGTCTGCATTAATTAGCCAATCGAATACGAAACTTTCCAAGCCATTCCAAAGTTTCTCTGGGCAAAATAATGCATAAGTTAGCCAACTATGTTTAAAATAATTAACTACGCAAAGACCTCACACAAACAAAGCAAAAAGAGATAACCTGTGATTCCCTCCTGTGGGCAATACTCAGCAAATCGAATGCAGGCTGAGCTGAATATGCACTCGACAGCAAGCTGGGTAAAGGAAGGGGAAATCCATGAATATTTTAGACAGAGGAATGCATTTTAAAATGTTTAGGGAAAGACCAAGTTTGACAGATCAAGGATGAAAAAGTTTGCTAGTGACAATCTCTAATTATAAGATAATCTACGGAATGCATATCTGGTGATGTTCATTGAGCATACAACCTACAGTGGAAGAGAATATGGTTCTTTGTAAGGAAAACAGATGGTCGGTTGATAACAGACCTTCTTTTGGTATGTTGAGGCATCATGGGCACCTTTTGGTGATTCACTGCAGAATAATGGTGTATAAAACTTCAGTAAAAAGTACAAGACTGCAGAGTTTCTAGAGTAGGAGTAAGCAACAAAGCTGAAAGCTCGGCGTAAAATAAATCGAAATCTTAAAGACTACCAGGTTGGAATTTTTTGAAGAGTTACAACAATGTCAATCAGCGTACCTTTCTCTCCACCGAAGAAGAGCTTCGAGAAGAGGTAGAGGTGTGTGCCTTGCAACCATGGCAAGTGAATCAAGTACTTGCTCGTAGCTTGGGTCAGATGGCCGTAGGTATTGTCCATCCTGCTTATTTAGAAAGAAAGAAAAAATAGTGCTGCATTATAGCATTTTCTCTGCAAACATAACACGTGGCATCATGCTGGTCTGGATGGTAAAGAAAGAAATGCCTAATGTTTCAACAGCGGAATGTGCAAATATAGTAGCTCTTCTATGCTTTCCAAAAGAGCGAAAGGCAGAAATTCCTAAAGCACAGCTGTGAATTGGGCAGTGCGGTGAAATGCACATTGCAACAGACCCCAGTAATGATAACTACACAGTTACAAGAAACCGGCACCCCGAAAGAAACAACGGCACGCCCATGACAAACCGAATAATCAATGCTCTCCGATAACAGCATACAAAACCCAACTTTTTTTTGGAAACGTGCAAGCGGGTAAATCGGATGCACCGCAACGGGCCGAGAGGCGATACCTCTGGAGCATTGATCAGACCTTTGTGACCCAGCTGATACCGAGCAGCGGGCAGGAAGCGCACATAGGTTAGGTCATGAGCTACAAACTCAACGGCGGCACAACGAACTGAGTAATCAATGCTCTCCATACCAGCACACACGAACAGCGCCGCAGACGCACGGTACCGGTGATAGCGAGAGCGTCACGCGGCGAGCAGGAGCGACTAAAACCCCAGCATTTCTAGGCGCGCATGCCGCGGCGGCGCATCGGGGCCTAGAGGCGAAGCTTCGGAGCATTGGTCAGACCTCGGCAAACCTAATCGACACCGAGCATTTCCGGCGTGTGGGCAGGGGGCGCATACATACACAGGTTGGATAGGTTAGGTCAGGAGCTAAATCTAAATAAATAAATAAATTCAACGGCGCCGGCCTCCTGCCGTGGCGACGCCGGCAGGCCAGGCGACCCACAGCCCAATCGAACTAATCAAGCGAGCGAACCCTGTGCGGCGGCGGGGGTGGTGGCGCGGCTCTCGTTGACCTCGCGCGCGTACGGGGACGG
>NC_041391.1:719942050-719963413 GCF_002162155.2 Triticum dicoccoides | reverse complement strand
ACCGGGGAACGCGGGAGGGGAAGGGGGACGGGCGGGGGGGAAGGTCACCTGGGCCTGGGCGGTCTCGATGCGGCGGCGGGCGAGCGGGAGGAAGCGGGCGAGGAGGGAGTCGACGATCTGCCGGGCGGCGCCGCCCGCGCCGGCGTCGTGCGGGGAGGTGGAGGAGGAGGAGGAGAAGGCCCCCGCGGCGTGCGGCGTGGGGGGCAGCGGCGGCGGGTAGGAGACCCCCGCCGCCGCGAGCGCGGCGGCGGCGGCGAGGTGGTGGGAGGTGCGCGGGGTCGCCAGCTCGCCGGCCCGCCCGCCGAGATCGCGTCGGAGGCGCCGCGTCCGTCCGTCCCCTTCCCCTCTCCTCTCCTCTCCGTGCTCCACTGCCCGTCTGTCAGAGTGTGTGACCGGTGACCCTCCTCCCTAATCTCGATCGATTGGTTAATGTCAAGGGTAATAACACTCCACTCACTTAAACCCACATATTACTCCTATGTGTTGTAACTGTTGTTGTTGATGTTCTACTACATACATGAATGAATCACCTTGCCATTTACATCAAGCAAGTGTTAATCATCATCACTGTGTATTGATTGATTGCTTTCCTTTCTCGAAACAAAAAAACGCGCATTTCCGTCTGGATCATGCTTGGGATGAACTGGATTATTACATAGGCACGGGTTCTAATGACTTGCCCCCTTTCTAAAATCTTTTCAAAAGAAAAAGAATGATTCAGATGAATACTAATCTTAATTAGGTAACTCTGGTACTGAAAAAGGAGAGCACGACGACAGACCAACAACAAGGTTGCCGGCACGTAGCGCAAGGCATACGCTTTTCTCTGGCGAAAAAGGCGACGTTCCCCGCCGGTTCCTCGAGAAAAATGATGTTGAATACCTGACTTGTAGAGACAACCGTGAGCATGAGCTTGAAGACTAAGAGTTGCTGGCAGCAAGGCGGACGCCGGGCGTGTCTGGAGGTCACCGAGGTGTAGCTTTGGGGAGCGGGGAAGGGCGGGCTCGTTGGCACTCGTGCAGGTCCAGATTGATGGCGGCGGCAACACTCCGGCGCCTGGTGTAAAGCGAAGGGTAGAACAGGAGATTGAGAGACGGAAACACGATCTTTTGTGGATGGTGAGATCGTGGGCTTGATCGCCGGGTACGGATTGGAAAGGGAACAACTTGCAAGAGTTGAGGCGGATGCGGGGTGAGGTGAGGCGAGGGAACATGGATGGAAGGTATGCCACCGCGTAAATCGATTCGATGACAGCCAATCACATTGCAAACTTAATGAGAAATAAGTAAAGGCAAATGAAGGTGTAATGTGACCTAGCCACACAATGGACAGGGGTGGTCCGTGGACTACTATGGGGTTCAGCCAATCACTTCAATATTTGCAAATAAAATATTGAAAATCATCTACCTCTCAATGGCCTAAGACCATGAATTAATGACCTTCCAACACGGTTGGTTCGTTTCCTCTCTATATCCTTGTAAGCGTACATCATTTCATTGGCCATGATGTCTCCCGCTTCATACATACATCTCCCCGATCGTTTTATCCTCCTGAATGTTTAGTGAAGCAAGAAAGCAATGGATGACTGAGCGGCAATGGCGAAGCGTGCAAGGCGCATACATTGAGGCGAGATGCAAGAGCACCACTGCCTTGTCATCTCATCCAATTCATGATTTCTCATCTTTTTTAGTTCTAAGTATAAATTTACTTCTGCAAAAATTTAAATAAGTTTAACTGAGAGTTTAAACTTTAAATTTTAAACCGAGAATTGATAAATTAAACTGGTTGGTTATTAGAGATTTGTTTCAAGCGACAAATAATATTTATTTATTTTATTGTATAATTATTGCAAAATAAAGAGAACCAATGCATTGCATCACTTTTTCTCAAATATGCCTCATTTGGTTTACAAAATATTTGTAGCAATTCGAAAGGATAATCTTGTAGGGAAAATTCATTTGAAACCCTTTGGTTTGCTGGAATAGCATCTTATTCATGAATAGGATAGCATCTTATTCCTGAATAGGATAGGATCCAAAAGAAAATTTTAGCCTAGTCTCAATGGGAAAAAGCTCCTATATGAACCAAATGACATGTCTTTTTCCATAGGATTTATGATACATGTCATCTCATTTTTTATGTTTTTTTATTTCCATGATATTCATATCCTATGAACCAAATGAGGCCTTAAAATGCTTTCACAAAAAATATTGTTCTTGTCGTTTGATAAATTATATGCTAGTATGTTGGCAAGTTATATTGTTAATATACTTTTTTTATGTCCATTGGGTCACCCTGAACCCAAATCCTGCTATATATGCCACTCAACGCACGTAATAATTCTTGAAGATGTGCATTGAAGTGTAGACACCACTATACTATATGAGTTAGCTGGCCATGGGTTCGGTCTATCAAGCAATGACAAGAGAATCAATTTAGCCAGGACATCCAAGAGCCGCGGGATGATATCTTGCACTTGTAGTTCTTTATAACGCATGTTTTTTGTAGCTTTGTGTTCCTTTGAGTTTGGTCAAGGTTGTAGGCACTTGTACTGATATTTTGATTGTCGGATCCATGAATATGTGCATTTTCTACCGCATTGGCCTATCGCGGCAACACGAGTAGGTCAGGTGGCCCCCATCAAATCAGACTAATCAAGCGACCCATGCGCGATGAGGTTGTCGTTGACCTCGCACACAAATGTGATCGGCCAGATCTGGAAAGCGAGATGCAAAGGGAGCGGCCAGATCTGGAAAATGCGTCCAGACCTGGAAAGCGAGAGACAAAGGGAGCGACCAGATCTCGAAAGCGAGGTCAGATCTGGAAAGCGCGGCCAGACCTGAAAAGCGAGAGACAAAAGGAGCGGCCAGATCTGGAAAGCGCGACAAGATCTGGAAAGTGAGAGACAAAGGGAGGGACATTAGGGGGGTACCTGGGCCTGGGCGATTTCGATGCGGCGGCGGGTGAGCGAGAGGAAGCGGACGAGGAGGGAGTCGACGATCTGCCTTGCGGCGCCGTCGCGCGGGGAGGAGGAGTCTGGCATGTCTAGAGTGAAGGGGATCTGGGGCCAGCAGGGGACCCCCGTCGTCGCATCAGCGAGGTGGTCGAAGGAGTGCGGGGTCGCCATCTCGCTCGCCCGCCGAGATCACGGCAGAGGCGCCGCGTCGCGTCGACCCCTCCCTCCCCTCCGGTCCCCCCTCCTCTTCGTGCTCCACCGTCTGTCAGATCCGAGTTTGTGAGACTCTGTGCCTCTGCCTCGTTTGGTCAATCTTAAAACACTCCACTCACTAAAACCACACACTCCACACCCCTCCCCCCTTTATGACTCGATCCCTCCCACATTGTATTTTTGCACCCACCCCCTTGGGTTCACCTTTTTGTTTCTTAACTCAATGGGTTAACATACCAAATCAAATCAGAAATTACGACTTCTCAAAAATCAAACTTACCAATATCTCAATAAATCAAATATTTTCTTCCTTTCCACCCCCACGCATCCCCTGCCTTCCCCATCATATGGCCACGAGAGCACGTGTGGCACCAGCCTAAGTAATCTAGATCACCGTTGGGAGAGACCCGTCCTCCAAGTCATCGTCGGTTCTTCCGCCAGGAGCGGCGTCGCCGTCCTCTTGGCGCGCATGCTATGCAGGAGGCATTAAGGTGTGCGGGCATCTGAGGTGCACCCCCACTGTCGCGGGGATGACGCCGCATCGGCAACGCCTTCACAGGGATTGCCGGCGGCATGCAAGCCGCGTCAGTTGCCATGGCCACTGCAATAATTTCCTCTTCTCTCCTAGAACAATCTCTATCCACGATAATGGGCTCGTGGATCCTAGATCTTTGCCGCAAGTGTAGCCTCTGCATCGAGCTTGCAGGAATCGAGCATCCGCCTCCTCCGATCATTGTTCGCTTCCACTCGCTGGATACCTATGAGTTGTGCAAGAACTTTTTGTGGTTGCCACCACGTGTGTACTGCAACAAGATCTACCAGGTATCTCCATCCTCCCCATTTTTCACCACTACCACCCTCCATCATACTATGAGGATACCTTCTTACTTCAGTAACTAGGCACGTCAATACCATAACCAAAATTTAGGTTCGCTTTTGCATTCTCGGTTCAAGTGAATGGCCCAACGAACTGATCTTCACATTTAGAGGACATGGTTTGTCTCTTTGTGACGTGTCATGTGACCCTATATGTTTCTAACATTTTTCTTTCCACATAAGCCGCAACCTGACAATCGGATACATGAAGAAATGAATGGCCCTATATGAGATAGTTATTTCCTTTGTTGGTGAGACTGTTGGCTTGATAAAGGAAATAATCTGGCATGCATCATAGAACCAGATGAATGCCATAATGCTCCAGTGGCATCTTTGAGTGCAATAATCGTCCAGCCTCAACGGGGTTCACGGTTAGGTAACTATTGATTAGTATAAGTCCCTTGTTATCCATGGAGCAATTGGCTTGGTGGTTTTGGAGCAAGTAGCAGCTCATTGCAACTGTCTCATGTAGTCTTGTTGTTTCTTTTCAAAAAAATGTGAGAAATTTTAATGAACGGGTTCAATAGAAGCGTCATAAGATTCTAACTTTTTTTATCCTTATCCTTCAACTTCAGTGTGATAACCTGAGATATGATTCGCGCAGTACATATTACCAGTGGTGTAATGGGGAGTTATTTGAAGCAATGATAACAAAGTTACTTATGTGCTCCCTTATTCTTACGAGCATTCGTGGTAATGTCACAACGGCCTCTTTTTTTTGCATGGTAATACGTGTCTCATTCATACCATAAAGATTAAAGTACAAGTCACGTAAGGACCGACATGACAAAACTGAAAAGATAGCAGAACATCTCTGAGCTTGACACCAACGCCCATCACCTGCCTCCGGCACCACGACAGCAGCCACCGAAGAAAAGAATGATGGATCACCTCCTCATCCGAGTTCGACGCGACTCCATCGCTGATATGCAGCTTTGCGGACCTCCAAGGTGGCTCACCAAAAGTGAAGCCCTTACCATTGAACGAATCAGACCGAGGCAACACCCCGGACACGCCATGAACTCCAGATCTGGCACCCCACCGCAACTAAGACGTCGCGGAAGGAAACCATACCTGCCATCCACGAACCACGAACCCATCACATGTTCCGTCTTCCAGATATCGTCGATGCAGACCACAATCTGCATCCGCTCCTGGACTACCTCCCAAGCTTCGCGCCGACGCTGGAGCAAACGCCGTCGCAACGGCGGAGCCCGAGGACACAGGTCCACCACGAGGATGCCGCCGCCGCCACGCCATCCTTACTTGAACAGACTGGTTTCCAAATCCATCCCCAACCATAGATGTACATCGTTGATTGTTATGTAGTTTTCTTATTGAAATCTCTTAAAAGACTTATATTTAGGAAGGGAAGGAGTAATATTTATTTTTTGAGTGTTTGAGTAGAGTCTAATATTATATTGTACAGTATGTTTGTTGGTACGGTAACCATAGATGCTTGTCCGCCCTTGATATGCCAGCCAGCCTGCGCTGGGATAGATCTGAGCCGTTGGTTATCTGAAACCAGAAATGTGTCGTTTTCACTCTGTTGCGTCAGTCAGTTTCTCATCTCAGGCTGGCTTGAGTCTCCGTAGTGGACTGCTCCTCCTATTTGACACCGGCTGGCCCGAGGAGGCTCCAGAGAGCAGATCCACCCCGGCGACGGCGACGACGACGGCGAGGCACCATTCCGCCGGAGAAGACGTCCGCAGCAGATCTGACCACCATCTACAAGGTCTGACCACCATCCCCTTGCACCAAAGCCCTAGCTAGCTAGATCCATCTGTTCCTGTTTTTCCACTTCCTTTGATTGATGAAAAATGTTCATCTCTTACTTTTCCTCTATGCATCTTTCCGATCTGGGAGGTGCGGTTGGAAATTTTTGATTGATGCGTAGGCTAAAACTGGAGTAGATCCAGTGGATTCTGAAAACTAGCGTTGCTGTTGCAGTTTTGGATGGATAATTGACTTGGATTCAGTCTTGGATTAAATCCAGTGGGCGGTTTTCAGATAATCTGACAGTTTGAGGGCATCGAAAAGCGGCACATCTGCAGTTAGAGAGCTACTAGAACTGCACTCGGTGTTCCCATTTCCTGGTACCCTTTTGCTCTCAATGAATGTGCTTCAGAAAATACTAAAATCTAAGTTTAACACTTCAACTGAAGCGTGACATTTTCCATAACCAATTTTCTTCTTGTGCTGGCTGCTGTTAGCTTATTCTGAATCTTAACACGGCATGATGATTCACGAAAACATAATCAGGTCAAATTCGCTATTCGAATAAATTGCATAACAAGTTCGTTTGGTTGTCGGGCATAAATCATTTGAACAACTACCGTATATTTTATACATTCTTCTTATTCCTGGTGCATAAGCAGCATAGCAAGTTTCTTTTATATACTTGATCTCCAGAATATCATTTGCTTATTCCTGCTATTCGTCTAGTATTTCTTCACCAGCTTACAGTTCTAAGCTTTTTTTTCATATAGAAAAATGATTTTCTTGACTTGAAAAGTTTATTGATTGCAGATTTTGCCGTCAGCAGCACATCATGCAGAGCCCCAGCAAATTGTCTGATGTCTCCCTTGGCCCCATGCGTTCTCCAGACCCCAAGGTTGGGCTGACCTCCCGGATGGCTTGCTTCACTCTGTCGTTGCTCGGCTGGGCTCCTTCCGAGACCTTCTTGGCTTCGCAGCAACATGCCCCTCTTGGCGTGACGCCTTCTCCTCGTACCCATCCAAATCTATGCTCCGCACAAAATTGCCACCTCTCCTCATCCAGCCCCATGCTCGTGTACAAGGTCCTCTTCTTCCTGCTGCCAATGGTTGCCATCAGCTATACACATGTGTAGTTATCGATCCAGCCAACGAAAAGACCTCCCTTCGCTGCCAGATTCCTGTAGAAACTACGGAGAAGATGATATATATTGGCTCATCCTATGGTAATATGATCTACTTCTGCTACGGATATTGTCACATCGTCGATGTGTTCACTGGTGTGGAGGTTTCAACTCCACGTCTCCCATCCAGTGTCAAACGTGAGACATTCTACTTGAACGGCATTCTAACGTCCCCCCTTACATCACCCAACTCACATCTCCTTGTCAGTACCGAGTTCTCCCTGTTTGATTTTCTTGTTGGAAGTGACTCTTGGTCTGAAGTCCAGCTTCCTCATATGTTGGTAATAGACCAAATTGTGGAATTCAATGGGCAGGTCATTGTCTCAGACGGCTTCCAGAGGTTCTACACTCTGCAGTTGGCCCCTCGGCTTGGTCTACAAGAGATGACAACCAAGTCCCAGGATAGGAGTGAAGACTGGCGTGGTAAAACATGGCTGGTGGTTTGTGGTGGCATGCTTCTCATGGTCAATGTTTTTCCTTTTAATGAGGTCTACTGCCTTGACGTGTCGACCAAGCCAGCAACATGGATGGCAGTGGAGAAGCTAGACAATTGGGCACTCTTTCGAGGGGAGGAAGTTAAGAGCGCGCCACTCTCTTGCATGAGCTCGGAACTATTGGGATTGGGGAGCAACATCTTGTTGTATGCATGCCTTCTTGGCTCTAAGCCGTGGGATCTACACCATCTGTGTGGAGGTCCGGATCCCATGCATGACACACCGCCCGATGCAGGAGACGCGCCCGAACCGTGGGTATGGGATTCACCACTTCCTCGCGCGAGCCTAGAATCATGGTTGGTGGCTCCGGCGCTTCCTTGCACGAGCTTCTTGGAGTCACGGGAATGGGATTCGCCGGCGCTTCCTTGCGTGAGCCCGGAACCATGGTGGGCGGCTCCGGCGCTTCCTTGCACAAGCCCATACGGATGGGGAGGGTGGAATGACACCTCACGCTCCGACCCTTGGCATCTACTACGCAGACCGCTGCCGTTCTGGCTGTACCCGAGCATGTTCTACTCTGGTGGCCAGTGATCCGGCCTGACCACGTCTTGCCGCACAAGCAACTTCTTCTGAGATTTCCATCCGAGACGCAGCAGGGAGCGGAGACTGATTTCTGCTGCATCATATATGTATGTATGTAATAATAAAGGATGATACCTATATATGGCCTCTGCGTGTCACTAGAGACTGCATCAGATATCTATTGCAAGTTGATTAGATATGTGTCGTGCTATATATATACAGGCGAACAGCAGACTTGTTCTATCTGTTGCAAGTTGTGGTTGTGCCTTAACTGGTAGCAAGCTTGTAGTTAATTTGTATGTTCTTTGCAGAAATGAACTGCTATGACGTTTAATTATTGTGCAATTTGCAAGCTGGGCTGAAAAACTTTTGTTCTGATTTGTGGGGCAAGGTAAGTTGGTCAGGTTACAATTTCGAATCTCTTCTGAGGTGGTGCACCAACTTGTTCTGAGATTGGTTTTCGCTGTGTGGATAGGAAATTGATGTTCTTTGTGGCATTAGCGGTCTGGAAATTTGGTATGTAGGAGTGTTCCTTTGGCTTGTGTAGTTAGTTTGTTGAACTTGGTAAGTTTTAACGTTTGCAGTGGTTGCACAAACGTTAGCTTTGTGCCTCATCATCCCAGTGAATCATGCAACTAGCTAGAATTTGAGTGGATGTAAAAATAAATAAAATGAGGAGCATAACAGCTGAATTGAAAGTGTGGGAAACTTGTCTCAGATTTCGGTACAGTTGAATGCGCCACCAACTTTTTCTCGACTTCCATTGCATATAGAGAAGCATGTTGAATGCGCTGGGAACTTTTTCTCAACTTTCTACATACGGATAAATCTTAGACAACCTTTTCGAGACGGAGGGAGTATAAGATAGGATGATGGCCTTGCCTCGTCTATGGGCGACACCGGAGGCTTATTCGTCATGCCGCCACAACCGTCCTCCCCGCACCCCTCTTGTCTCGCCGTCGGAGCCCCCATATCCTCCCCAAACGTCTAGGCTAGCTGCCCGGTCACTACCTAGTCACTTTTTTCCCACCCAACTGGACACCTTAAACCGGTCTATATCTCCTGGCTGTTTCGTACCTACCATAACCAGCTCATATATGGGACAGATATGGGGGCGCTGTCCGGGAGGGGCAGCGGCCGAAGGGGTGGGAGAGGGTGACCGATTTTTCTCGACGCGAAGCGCGTGAATCATGCCGCGGAGAGTGGGGAGACGACGTCGTCACCCGTATTACGACGCCAAGTGATGGGGGGGGGGGCACGAGCTCCCACCCTTGTCCACCTGCAACCGCGCTAATGCGATGCATAGGGCGTCCAGTCGATGGGGTCTTCTTCGCCGCTGGCGCTGCCGAAGCTCGACATGACAGAGAGGGACGAGGAGAGGTGGGGAGGAGACGGAGAGGGGAGGGAAGGGAAGGAGATGGCGGTGGAGTATGGACTCTTTGAGAGTGTTTGACCGACTGTGTAGGGTTCGTCCGAGATGAGTTATATGTGGGGACGAGGTGCGCCGGTCAGTCGTGGCAGACGCATCCGGGCTGTCCCATATCCACCCAGATATGAGCTGGCTATGGAGTGTCGGTCAACTGGGACGTATAGATCAGGTTTGAGGGATTCGATTATGTCATGCTTTGGTGAGCTGTCATTGACGGAGCCGGGCGCTCAAACATTTGGGGGCTTCTAAATCACCATTGCTTATCACACATTCCATGTGGCTGGGGTAGTTAACTGTTATTGGGTAATCAATCAAGGTAGTACAGTACAATAATAAAGTTGGACGGTAAGACGGTAAACATTTAGATGCTTGTCCACCGTTGATCTATCCAGTTGGTGCTGGGACGAATCGAATCGGAGCCGTTGGTTATCTGAATCCCGGAGACCAGAGTGCACTCTGCTCCGTCAGCCGTCACTCACGTCAGTGTGCTTCTGCTTGAGTAGTGCTCACACCTCCCCACCCTCCCCTCCCAACCAATAAGAGAGCAGATCCTCTCCGTTCCCGGCGAGTCGGCGGCGACACCCCTGGAGAAGAGGACGTCCGCGACAGCCGGCGACCGCATCGGCATCGCCGTCTCCTTCCCCACCCGTGAGGCTCGCTCGCTCCACCTCCCGCCCCTGCGCCGAAACCCTAGCTGGTTCTTGGTTGGATGAATCGCTTCCGCTTCTTGGTTGGGTGTTTTAGTGAATTCTGGCGTAAGATACACTGTGCTTACCTAACATAGGACTAGATTTAGAGTAGATTGGGTGGACTAATCGAGATTTAGACTCAGCTAGCGCTGCGATTTGGGATACTCTGACCCGGATTCAGGTTTGGTTTGTCCCCAGTTTTGAGCGAATTCGAGCGCCCCCTCCCCTGCAATTGAATGGAATGGAATAAAGAAAGAAAATCGCACCTCAACAACATTTTAATGTCATCCGTTAGAGGGCTAGAGCAGCACTTGTCGATGTAAAGATGTACAGTTGCTGAATGTGTACAGATGTAGTATACTGCTAGCCGAAAGGCACCAGCATCGAAATGTTCTGAATGTACATATGTGCTTCACAAATAAGATAAAATAAAATGGAGGACACATATTTCCATAACCATGACGACCCACCGCAAATGTAATCCGATTAAACTGTTGTTTTTGGTCTATATGAAGTTCCTTTTGGTTGTTTATTTATCCGAAGAAGTATCGCGCGTTTATTTATCCATGCTTCTTATTCCTGGTAGCACATAGCAAGTTTCTTTGATACACAGGCATATATGTTTCACCTGCAGAATATCATCTCCTTACCCATGGTTCCGATTAACATGCTATCCGCCTTGTATTTCTTAATCTGCTTAGTAGTAGCTTACAATTCTTTTTATTGCTTGCAGAGTTTGCCATCAACAGCGCATCATGCAGAGACCCAGCAAACTGCCTGC
Source organism: Triticum dicoccoides (assembly GCF_002162155.2). Taxonomy (NCBI): domain Eukaryota; kingdom Viridiplantae; phylum Streptophyta; class Magnoliopsida; order Poales; family Poaceae; genus Triticum; species Triticum dicoccoides. The sequence continues at coordinate 719,952,554 of NC_041391.1, read as the reverse complement.
CGTCTCTCTCCCTTGGCACCTTGCCTCTTTCGGACCCCAAGGTTGGGCTGACCTCCCAGATGGCTTGCTTCACTCCATCGTTGATCGGCTGGGCTCCTTCCGAGACCTTCTTGGCTTCGCCACCACATGCCCCTCGTGGCGTGCTGCCTTCTCCTCGTACCCATCAAAATCCACATTCCTCACAAAATTACCACCTCTCCTCATCCAGCCCCATATTCGTGCACAAGGTCCTCTTCTTCCTTGTACCAGTGGTTGTCGTGAGCTATACCCATGTAAGGTTGTTGATCCAGCCAACCGAAACGCCGCCCTTCGCTGTTGGATCCCTCAAGATGCCCTGGAGAAGATGACATTTATTGGATCCTCCTATGGTAAGCTCATCTACTACTGCAACGGATACTGTCGCATCATCGATGTGTTCACCGGCGACGAGGTGTCGACTCCACGTCTCCCATCCCGTGCTGGATGTTCAAAACTTCACTTGGCTGGCATTCTAACAGCCCCACTTGCATCACCCAACTCACATCTCCTTGTCAGTACCGAGTCCTTCCTGCTTGATCTGCGTGTTGGAAACGACTCTTGGTCCGAACTCCAGCTTCCTTGTCAGTTTGTAATAGACCATTTTGTGGAGTTGGATGGTCAGCTCATTGTCTCGAATAGCTATGGGAGATCCTACGCTCTGCAGCTGGCCCCTCAGCATGGCCTGCAGGAGATAAAAACCAAGCCTGTGGGAGGAAAGCCGGTGGTAGGAAGGCTGGTGGTTTGTGGTGATATACTTCTCATTCTCAGTTTTGGCGAGTTCCACCGCCTCGACATGTCAACTGAGCCCGCGACACGGGTGGCCGTGGAGAAGCTGGGCGAGCGGGCACTCTTTGTAGGGGCGGAAGCGAAGAGCTCGGCACTTTCTTGCATGAGCCCGGAGCTATGGGGAGGAAGGAGCGACATCGTGTACTTTGCTCGTACAGCTCGACCTTGGTTTCTCTATAGGCTGTGTGGCAGGCCAGATCGCTTGCAGGATAGACCAACACGACCAACACGCGTTGAACCCGCAGGCTTTGGAAGCACCCCAGTGCAGTCATCAGTTCGGCCGCTCTGGCTGTACCCAAGCATGTTCTACTCGGATGGCCAATGAATGAATGATCCGTGCCTGCCAGCCAACTACGTACAGTTTGCCGCAGCACCGGCTTCATCTGAGATTTCCCTTTGAGATCCAGGGAGTAGAGATTGGTTTTTGCTGCATGGGTGGAATATGTTACTACTTGTGGTACGGAGGAGTGCTCCCTCCGCTCCTGTATTTTGTTTGTTGAACTTGATAAGTTTTAACTTTTGTGGTGTTGGCACTAGCTTTACTAGAATAACTCAGTTATCCGGTTTTTACCAACCTGTGCTCCCTGTTTATTATTTTACTAGGTGTACTTGACCACTTATGCTTTTTTCTATGATGAAAGTAGCATATATATGTTCAGCGTCTCCCCTGTTTCAACGATGAAAATCTAACATTTCTGCTTGTACTTGAGCTTTTTGTGTATAAGGTTGTCATTGTTTGCTAAACTGCAGTGGAAGGATGATACACCAGATGGACTAGTTGGTGTAAATCTTAGTTTAAAAAAATAAGTCCCCATTTGATACAGCAGTATAGTTCTGCGCCTCATCTCAGTGAAGATATAAATTCCCTGATGATCTGATGCAGTGAAATTCTGCAGTTTAGTTATGATATAAATTTTCAGTTTAGCTACAGATCTGGCCACTGCAGTCATCCTAGTGAATTACATTATGCAACTGGCTAGAATGATCTGATGCAGTGAAAAATTGAGAAGTACTGTATATATGCCAACAACTGAATGTGTCAGAATCTGTCTCAATTTTCGTTGCATCTAGCTAGCTATCTGCCATGCCAAAAGGAAAATACATAAACTGCGATTGTTTGTTGCCTCGATGTCTCGCTTCCCTTTTTGTCCAGAGTTTTTCTGGTTTCTCATCCCTGCGGTGTATGTAAACTGCAAGCTGGTTTATTTCTTTCTCGCGCGTCTGGTTTATGGGTTTGGTTAGGTCTAGGCTGTGGTATCGTTTAAATCCTGTAACTGCAAGCTGGACTGGAAAACGGCTGTTTTGAATTGTGAAGCAATGGAAGTTAGTCAGGTCACACTTTATCCATAGTAGTATGTATATTTACCTCTGCTAATGTTTACAGGAAAATGTATGCCGCAGGCTTGTGACCTAGCTTTGTGGCGAAGGTTCTTGCCGCTGCTAGTTGGAACAAATATGTTGTTTTTTCAGGTGTTGTATGTGTGTATGTCCTTTTATAGGTGTTGAACCGAATGCGTTGTGTTGAGTTTTATTGCACCTTGAGAAGTATTCCTCTGTCCCAAATTATAAGACGTTTCTGATAGGTGCTGAACCGAACACAATGCCGCGATTTCGAACGGGTAATACGTTCCTTTTTGGTATCGGTATGTGGATGCCTTTGCGGTATGTGGATGCCTTTGCATTTCAACACGGAGGAGATCAACGTCAGAACCGAGTAATTGAGATGGCGGCACATCATATTCAATCATTCTAAATTTAACGTAAAAATAGTCAGTTAAGTGAGCATGATGTGTGTTATACATACTCTACAGTGAAGCCTTGAACTACATTAACATGTGAAATCACACTACAGACTGCAAAATTTTCTTGAGCATCCTCTAGGGGGCGTTTCCTGATTAGTGCTTTAGGCGCTGGCTATAGGCCATTGGGCAAACCCTTAGGGGGCGTTTCCTATTTAGCGCTTCAGGCGCTGGCTATAGGCCATAGGGCAAACTGGCGCACACCCCTCCCCCCTGCATGTCCAGCCCATTGATATTTTTCTATTTTTTCTGTTTACTTACTTACTTACGAAACCTTTTATCCCAAACAAGTTGGGGTAGGCTAGATATGAAACCCTTTCACGAGGACTTCCCAGGAGGTCACCCATCCTAGTACTACTCTCGCCCAAATGGGTTTCATACCCAAAAGACTGGCTAGTTTTTACGTTGGCTCGCCAAGCCTATCACAACAAAATATGCGAGAGCGGTATGTTGACCTAAAGACCTCCTAGTTCTGTTTGTATAGCACAAACCAACCAAGACAACCCCAACAAGTGTGATTTCATCAAATACAACTGCAATGGAGAGCCTCAGTCCTCTATTTTCTGTATATGTTGCATCTTTTTTATTGCGTCAACGTTGTGCTTGTCATATAATTAATCTTATTGCTAAATGTGCTATGAATAGATGCGAGAAAGATGTTGAGATTTTGCTCACTGCAATTTCTTTTCTTGGTAACTCTACTCAGCCTCCCGAGCAGCAAGTTCAGCATGATCTTTTGCAGCTTCAGTTAGCAAATGTGCAGTCTGTCCAGCCTCAGGATCTCCTTGGACAGCCTTTTTTTTGAAGGCAACAGGCAAACGGGACGCCGTGCCAGCCCTTGTAGCGAGGGGCGTGCTTGGGCGAGAGAGGCCAGCACGGGTGTCCGCTCAGCACGACCTGTATACCTAGTATGCCTTCTCGAGTCATGCCGAACCTGACCCGTTTAATCCACGTCGGGCCGACTCATTTGGCCAGGTTTGCTCACGGTGAATAAACTTTTTACACTAAACTTTTATTCTTATTTAATATTATTTCATTATACTAATATATTAAGGAGTATAATTTTTATTATTTAGTTGGTATAGTTAATCGCATAATTTAGGTGGTATAGTTAACCAGCTCTCTTTGTTATCATTTGAAAGTTTTTTTTCTAAATTTAAATTAACTGATGCAATAGAATTTGTTTTTGAATTGTTTGTCGTGATTCACAAATTATAGAGTGGACATGTACATATTTGTATATAAGTGCATATGTTTATGTGTAAGTTAACTTTATCAAATAGTATGATGTTAGAGATTTCTAAAGAACGATGTCCAACTGATATTTTAATAGCGATTTCAAGATCAATGTTAGGTGTCCATATTTATAGGTATCTGTAGAGTATAAATTGTACTGTTTGCGAATGTGTCACAAGATATTATTATAATTTAGTTTGTGGGGCCCTCCTCCTTACACCTAAACGCAACACAAAGGCCTCTACAAGTGGATACACATCGCAGGAGGCTTAGGAACACAAAGGCCTCTACAAGCAGATACGCATCATAGGAGGCTTAGGGCATCTGCAACACCAGCCCCTAATCTGCATGCATCAATCCGGACCGAGCGGTCTGGACCCATTTTGTCTTCCAATGCGGTACACCAACGGTTCGCGAATCGTTCCAGACGTCCGATTTCCCGCAACTCAGGGGCCTTTTGTGGGTGTCTAGACCGCTGCCATGCACACAACAGACACCCGAACCCACCCAAAAACCTCTCCCGCGCCGCGCCCTCTCCTTCAGCCCCGCTCTTACATTATTGAAGGTATTGTCTTCTAGCTGATGTGGTGATCTTCATAGGGTGAAAATCCTTCTTCTTCCGTCTCCGGCTGGACATGATGATGGCGATAATGAGGGCGTACCTTTTTGAAGGCGTTGTTGCCGAAGAAGTCGACTTAGTTGTAGGTGCTAAATTTACATCTTTGAATAGGTCTGTCATAATTGTCTAAGTCTTTTACTCTCTTTGTTGATGTCTTTAACCTTGCGACCTTACAGGTACTTTAATAAATGTGCTTGTGGGCATCTCAATGATGCAGAAGCCGAGGTCTAACCTCCTTTAGAAAAAAAACATTCTCATTTTCTTTCCGGAGGTGAGTGAATATTTGTCGTAATGTAGTGAAAGAACGCCCTTCGCATCCTTGTGGGCCTCTGCAGCCCAACCCAGCTTCATAGGTAGCGATGAGTTGGACCCTATATTGACATGGCGAGCATACGGGGCCTTCCTTGCGGGGAGCTACTATTCAACGCTTTGAGCATCGGGAGGCCGAACCAACGCTCACGCACGCCTCCCGCATGGGGACGGCCCAACTGTGTGAGTAGTTCGCTCTCACAATCGCTTCCCACCATTCATTCACTCGGGTGACAGGTCAACTTGTTGACTGGTTTGACTTATGGGAAGAAAGGATCCACAAAAAAGTTGTATTTAAAAAGTCCGGTTCAAAATTCATGAAGCTATTTTTTTGAAAAAGTTCATAAAATGTGAAAAAAAATCATGGATCCCAAAAGAGTTCATTGATCTGCAAAAAGTTCACGAATATGTTTTTTTAAAAGATCATGGATTTTTTTAAAAACAAGGATGTAAAAAGTACATCCATTTTGAAAAAAATCATGAATTTGGAAATTTTTGCAGATTTTAATAAAAGTTCATGGATTTTTTTAAAAGTTTGTCAATTACTCCCTCCGTCCCAAAATAAGTGTCTCAAATTTGTACTAGCTCTAGTATAAATTTGTACTAAGCTCAAGACATTTATTTTGGGACGGAGGGAGTATGAAAATAAAGTTCATATATTTGAGGTGAAAAGTTCATAAATTTGAAGCAAGATGATGAAGTTTTTTTAAAAAGAAAATTTTCATGAATTTAAGGATTAATGAATTTGAGAAACATAACGAATTTGAAAAGGTAAAAAATCATGAAAAATTGGAAAAATAAAAAAAATAAAAATAAAAATATACAAACAATGGATAAAAATGAAAACATGAAACATAAAAAGATCAAGACTACTGTTACAGTGCTAAATGGCCGGCCTCTTTCTGGGGTGGGGCGAATACACCATTTGTAGGAATCGGCCTCCTTGCGAAGGAACTGGAGGACCAAATGGGAAAATATTTACGGGTACCGCTATTTCTCGCGTTCAGCGAGTCGCACGTTCAGCGAGCATATGGGCCGGCCAACATACGCAGGTAATCTACTGCTGTTCCCTGTTTCGTTTTTTTCACGTTTGTTCTTTTTTTTTGCTTTCTTTCTTACTTCTGTTTATACTTTAAAAATATTCTAAATACATATATTACAAAAACACACTCCCAAAAACACATTTTAAAATATGTTGAACAAGTTTGAAAAATATTGAATAAGTATTAAAAATGTTGAACACGTATTTGAAAAATATTGAATAAGTACTAAAAATGTTGAACGGGTACATGAAACATGTTGTAAAAGTATTTAAAAATGTTAAACATTTATTTGGAAAATGTTGAAAAAGTACTTGAAAAAATGTAGAACAAATATTTAAACAATTTTGAACAAAGTATTTGAAAAAATATTAGTCATGTATAAAAAAATATTGAACAAGTATTTGAAAATTTTAGAACAAGCATTTGAAAAATGTTGAACAAGTACTTGAAAAAAATGTTGATCATGTATATAAAAAAATGTTGAACAAGTATTTTAAAAATGTTGAATAAGTATTTGGAGAAATGTTGAACATGTATATAAAGATGTAGCATGAAAAACAAAAAGAAACAAAGAAAAGACAAAAGATGAAACAAAATGGAGAAATGTGTAACAAGTTTATAAAAAAGAAAAGAATAAAAAAAGGAAAAAGAACCCAGGAGCACCAGTGAAAACGCCGCCTCAAGTCGCATCAAGTTAGTCTTGCTCCTAGAGCTGAACACGATCTGGACACGGTGTTGGTGGCTCCTAGAGCTACTGCAGAGGATTGCACGTGGCAGCATTCAATGGATCCTCTCCATCTCAACAGATCCGCCGAGTTACAGACACACACACATACACATGAGGGAACAATTTTTTTTTGAACAGAACAAGGCACCAGAAGGTGCCCAATATCATTAACAGCTCATAACAACAGTACAAGAGAAAACATATGGCTTGAATAGAGATAGGGAAAAGGAAAACAACCAAAGAAAAGGAGCTGTTAAAAGCTAGCAAAGATAGGTTGACCAAAAGTCAACCAGATGAACTACATCTAGAACAGATGTGATACACATGAACTGAGACGCATACAAGAGAAGCAGCGTGAGCTAAGCCTAACACAATCGTGACTGACACAAACGTGACTGATGGCCACCAGTAAACCAAGTTCTTCGTAGACTTCTGTAATAATCTACTGTCTGATGTTGAGATGTAGGCCTGAAATAGAAGCAGAAAGGAGAGAAGAGCCGCATGAACAAGAATCCAACCTGCTGCTAGAAACAATACACTTTGTGCACCTGAAAACCTGAAAATTAAAATCATCCAAAATGGCAGACACTGGACAGTCATCGGAAGCATGAGAGTGAGATGAACAATCCAGAATAGGACCACGAACAGACTGGAAAACCTGCTGAGCAAGGTTGTGAGCAACTCCATTCAGGTTCCTGGAAATATGAAAAACTTGAGAGTTAAGATGAGCAGTAGATGTAACAAAGGAAGCCAGTTCTTTTCTGATGTTCCAAGGGGCAGCCGAATGGGTTATCTTCCTAGAAGCCACAGCTGAAGCTAAAGAGAGACAATCAGTTAAAAATGTTGGTTGTTGTACACTAAGACTGGCTGCCAAATGAGCTGCATATGCAAGAGCAACTGCTTCTGCTTGAATAGGAGTAGACGTAGGAGGCGCTGAAGCTTGAACCTGAATGTTAATTTCTCTCCGAGGAGAAGGTATGCAAAAGTAAACTCCTACACCTGTCTTTACTTCCCCTTGAGCAAGACCTGGAATTTTGGAAGACCTAAAGGCTGCATCCGAAAAGATTTTAGTACCATTAATCAACATATCAGATTTAAGAGTCTGCCCTTGTTTAGGAGCAACCTGAGCCTCAAGATGGTTTTTAGCACAAATCTGATTATTAGAATGGAGGAAAGAATCCTCATGCAATGCAATGTCAATATGAGCAGCAGCAATATGCACTTTGTAAAGAAGACATCTTTTCCTTTCAAACAAGAAATCATTTCTAGCTTTCCAGATACACCATAAAAAATTCAAAACATTTTGCAAGGAAGCATAAGGATGCCCCATAGAAACCATATGAATGAGAATAGAGTGCATTGAATTATGGCCCTGAACAAGAGAATCGGATCTGAGAAACCAAGGAGCAAAAAACCAGGCAGCTCTAGCAAAATCACAAAGAAAGAAGAGATGAAATTCATCCTCTTGTTGGGCACACCTACAACAAGTATGAGAAATATGAGTGGAAAAACGGCCTGCTCTCATACCTGTCGGTAAAGCTTTACTAAGAAGCCTCCAAGCAAAAGTTTGGACTTTAGGCAACAAATTTTTCTGCTTCCAAATTATTTTGAGAAAGTTTTTTAACTCAAGAGAAACATGAGGGAACAAATTTATTGCTAGATTGGCTCACAAACGCCTGTGGTAGAATAGAAGATTTGGATCCAGCTGGGTGGTTGGGCGTGCGTAGTGCTAATGGCGACCATCCATTGATTAAATCAAGCTTCTCTCTCAGTAATACTATAATGTTATCCGATCGCCAACGGGATTAAGCGTAGCAGGAGTCGGCGGTGGGTCAACTGCATGCCATCGTTGGTTGGCACCCGAGGGAGACATGGCTGTAAGAGGATCGGTGTATTGAGAGCGGGCGGGTGACATGCATATTTTTACTGATCAAGCAAGCAACGGGCTGCCGTTGAAAGAAAAAGTCGAAGGTGTACACCGATGGGCTGGCAATGCAGATGTCTGCAACCCTGCATGAAAGAAGAAAGGAAGGGGATTATACCACTAGTGTATAATGTTAGTAAAATGGGCATCACTCAGGCTTTCCACAGCCCCGAGGAACTCCATTAACTGACACTTGATGGTGGTGGGTGGGGATAATCACTATGTTTTGCCTCGCCTCACAGACCTCTCCCTCCATGTGCAATACTGACTGACAATGTGCACTCCAGTGTTCTCTATTGCTACTCCCTTGGTGACTCAGGGGAGAATTTCGTACGATACCACCCTTAGGTGATACCATGATACCATCTTAAAAATTTCACATGACATTTTCTGGGAGGTGGTATCTACCCTCCAGGTGACTCAGAGCATCAGCAATGTGTTAGGATGGAACCTCCCTGCAGCATGTTCGCGCAGTGGATCAATCCCGTTAAACAAATTCTTCCCAACATCAAGATGAGGATGAGTGTCTGCATGGGTTTCTATACTACTAGTAGTAGATCACACTCAAGGAAAACAACAAAAAGGTCCACTTTCTACTTTTTCTTGCTAGAAACAAGTAGGAGTACCATTCTATCTTGGTGCTACGACTATGATTGTGTAAGAAAAAACTTCTTAGGAACATTCATAAACAAGTAGGAGTATCTTTAAAAAATTATATATTTGCATCTATGTGAATGTGATCCAAATACTATACTATCATTAGATATCATGTTAGATATTTCCAAACCATACACTAGAACAACTATCCAAATAATAGCTTTTTTGTATTACTCCCCCCGTCCCAAAATAAGTGTTGCGGAAAAAGTCGACTTAGTTGTAGGTGCTAAATTTATATATTTTAATAGGTCAGTCATAATTGTCTAAGTCTTCTACTCTCTTTATTGATGTCTTTAACCTCGCGACCTTACGCCAACTTTAATAAATGTGCTTGTGTGCATCTCAATGATGCAGAAGCCGGGTTCTAACCTCCTTTAGAAAAAAAAATACATTCTCATTTTCTTCCCGGAGGTGAATGAATATTTGCCATAATGTAGTGGAGGAACGCACTTTGCATCCTCGTCGGCCGATGCATGCAAGGCCAGCTTCACAGGCAGCGGTGGGTTGGGTCGTACGTTGAAATGGCGGGCCGACGGGGCCCTCCTTGCAGGGACCAGCGCTCACGCACACCTGGGTGCAAGCGGCGCGGGACATCCCGCTCGTCCGCCACGCCGCCCTGCAAAAAAAGCCCGCAAGATGCCGTTGGGCTGACCGCGTTCTGTGTAACGGGCCCAAGCGGTCACGCCGCTGAGTCCAGCGGGCTTGCCGCATATCCCACATATCCCGCATCGCTTCGGACCTCCTTCGCCACCCCCGTCCTCCTCCCCCCCTCACCGCCGCTGCTGCCCCCACCAATTCGGAAACAATGTTTGTCATTTTTTTAAAATAATCATCAATTTCAAAAAAAATCATCGATTTCGGGCAACAATTTCACTTTTGACAAAAAGTTCATCAATTTTGGAAACAAGAATTTTTCAAAAATAAATCATCAATGTTGAAAAATTGTTCATTTATTTTGAAAAAAGTCCACAAATTTGAAAAAAAATCATCAATTTTGGAAACAAAGTTCAAAAATTTGAAAAAAGTTATGTGATTTCGATTTTTTTATCAAATTTGAAAAAATCACGGATTTTAAACAAAAAAGTTCACAAATTTGAAAATATTCATGAATATGAAGAAAGTTTCGAATTTGCAAAAAAATAAGTAAAGTGTTTTAAGAAAAGCAAAAAAAGAACAAAGAGAAAAAGGAACAAGAAGAAAAAAACCTGCCTAGAAAACCAACTAGTGAACTGCATACAAAAGGAAGGAGAAAAGTGAAAAAAAAGAAAATGGCCACACCTGTTGGGGTGTTTTGGTTGGTTTGTGCTATTCATACAGAAGTAGGAGGTCTTTAGTTCAACACACTGCACTTGCATATTTTTTTATCTTTTTAAACAGAGAAGTAAA